>NC_092097.1:27173785-27473307 GCF_045679555.1 Salvelinus alpinus | reverse complement strand
AAAGACTCAATTTGAGCAGGTAACAGAGGGATCTTGAATCTCGGTTGAAGTCATTCTGGGGCCATTATTTTCTACTGTTTGCTTGTGCCAGCCCAGCTGATTAGCCAGTCATGCCATCTGAGTAACTAACGTTAGCTATCTACGTTACCGGTTGGCAGAAGATTCAGATCCTACCACTACGCTTGTTTACACCGAGCTGTATTGGGTTTGGAATGCAATTATGGTTACGAGGCAGTGTCTACACTTGACAGTTTATGCAGTTTTTGTATTCTGATAATGGAGTTCTAATCATGGAATTCCGAACAGGTCATGCGTCTACAGTACACCTACATTTTAAACGTCTACTCTGACCGGATTCCCTTTTCCACGCGCTAGTTTATATTCAAATACCTGTATGCATTCTGCAAACTGGAACAGGCTAAATCTGGTAAAACAACAACTTGATGGCAGTAGCCAACTACTGTAGTTAACAAACCAACTAACCTCTAAATTGCTAATTCATGTGACCCTCTGCTTTTTTTTTTGCATCCAAAATAGATAATCCTGTTCAAAATGTAGATATACACTACCTGTCAAGTTTTAGAACACCTACTCATTCAAGGGTTTTTCTTTATTTTTACTATTTTCTACATTTGTAGAATAACAAAAACTATGAAATAACACATGGAATCATGTAGTAACCAAAAAGGTGTTAACCAAATCAAAATATATTTTATATTTCAGATTCTTCAAATAGCCACCCTTTGCCTTGATGACATATTTGCACATGCTTGGCATTCTCTCAACCAGCTTCACCTGGAATGCTTTTCCAAAAGTCTTGAAGGAGTATTCACATATGCTGAGCACTTGTTTGGCTGCTTTTCCTCCACTCTGTGGTCCAACTCATCCCAAACCTTCTCAATCTAAGCTTGATGCCCTCAATCTCACACAAATTATCAATCAATTTACCAGGTACAACCCCAAATTCGTAAACACGGGCACTCTCATAGATAGCATCCTAACTAACTCGCCCTCTAAATACACCTCTGCTGTTTTCAACCAAGATCTCAGCGATCACTGCCTCATTGCCTGCATCCGTAATGGGTCTGCGGTCAAACGACCACCCTTCGGTGTCAAACACTCCCTAAAACACTTCGGTGAACAGGCCTTTCTAATCGACCTGGCCGGGGTATCCTAGAATGACATTGACCTCATCCTGTCAGTAGAGGATGCCTGGTTATTCTTTAAAAGTGCCTTCCTCACCATCTTAAATAAGCATGCTCCATTCCAAAAAAATTAGAACCAGGAATAGATATAGCCCTTGGTTCACTCCAGACCTGTCTGCCCTTGACCAGCACAAAAACATCCTGTGGTGTTCTGCATTAGCATCGAATAGCCCCCGTGATATGCAACTTTTCAGGTAAGTGAGGAACCAATATACACAGGCAGTTAGGAAAGCTAAGGCTAGCTTTTTCAAACAGAAATGTGCATCCTGTAGTACAAACTCAAAAAAGTTCTGGGACACTAAAGTCCATGGAGAATAAGAGCACCTCCCAGCTGCCCACTGCACTGAGGCTAGGAAACACTGTCACTACCGATAAATCCACTATAACTGAGAATTTCAATAAGCATTTCTCTACGGCTGGCCATGCTTTCCACCTTGCTACCCCTACCCCGGTTAACTGCCCAGCACCCTCCACAGCAACCTGCCCAAGCCCCCACCATTTCTCCTCCACCCAAATCCAGATAGCTGATGTTCTGAAAGAGTTGCAAAATCTGGACTCCTACAAATCAGCCGGGCTAGACAATCTGGACCCTCTCTTTCTAAAATTATCTGCCGAAATTGTTGCAACCCCTATTACTAGCTTGTTCAACCTCTCTTTCATATCGTCTGAGATTCCCAAAGATTGGAAAGCTGCCGCGGTCATCCCCCTGTTCAAAGGGGGAGACACTCTAGACCCAAACTGCTACAGACCTATATCTATCCTACCCTGCCTTTCTAAAGTCTTCGAAAGCCAAGTTAACAAACAGATTACCGACCATTTCGAATCCCACCGTACCTTCTCTGCTATGCAATCTGGTTTCAGAGTTGGTCATGGGTGCACCTCAGCCATTCTCAAGGTCCTAAACGGTATCATAACTGCCATCGATAAAAGACAGTACGGTGTAGCCGTTTTCATCGACCTGGCCAAGGCTTTCGACTCTGTCAATCACCACATTCTTATCGGCAGACTAAACCGCCTTGGTTTCTCAAATGACTGCCTCGCCTGGTTCACCAACTACTTCTCTGACAGAGTTCAGTGTGTCAAATCGGAGGGCCTGTTGTCCGGACCTCTGGCAGTCTCTATGGGGGTGCCACAGGGTTCAATTCTCGGGCCGACTCTCTTCTCTGTATACATCAATGATGTCGCTCTTGCTGCTGGTGATTCCTTGATCCACCTCTACGCAGACGACACCATTCTGTATGCTTCTGGACCTTCTTTGAACACTGTGTTAACTAACCTCCAGACAAGCTTCAATGCCATACAACTCTCCTTCCGCGGCCTCCAACTGCTCTTAAATGCAAGTAAAACTAAACACCTGCTTGCCCACCCAGCATCACTACTCTGGACGGTTCTAACTACAAATACCTAGGTGTCTGGTTAGACTGTAAACTCTCCTTCCAGACTCACATTAAACATCTCCAATCCAAAATTAAATCTAGAATCGGCTTCTTATTTCGCAACAAAGCATCCTTCACTCATGCTGCCAAACATACCCTCGTAAAACTGACCATCCTACCGATCCTCGACTTCGGTGATGTCATTTACAAAATAGCCACAAACACTCTACTCAACAAATTGGATGCAGTCTATCACAGTGCCATCCGTTTTGTCACCAAAGCCCCATATACTACCCACCACTGCGACCTGTACGCTCTCGTTGGCTGGCCCTCGCTTCATATTCGTCGCCAACCCCACTGGCTTCAGGTCATCTACAAGTCTCTGATAGGTAAGGCCCCGCCTTATCTCAGCTCACTGGTCACCATAGCAGCACCCACCCGTAGCACGCGCTCCAGCAGGTATATCTCTCTAGTCACCCCCAAAGCCAATTCCTCCTTTGGCTGCCTTTCCTTCCAGTTCTCTGCTGCCAATGACTGGAATGAGTTGCAAAAATCACTGAAGCTGGAGACTCATATCTCCCTTACTAGCTTTAACCTCTCTGGGATATTCGGGACGCTAGCGTCCCACCTCAACAACAGCCAGTGAAATTGCAGAGCGCCAAATTCAAAACAGAAATCCCATAATTAAAATTCCTCAAACATACAAGTATTTTACACCATTTTAAAGATAAACTTGTTGTAAATCCAGCCACAGTGTCCGATTTCAAAAAGGCTTTACGACGAAAGCACACCAAACGATTATGTTAGGTCAGCACCTAGTCACAGAAAAACAGCCATTTTTCCAGCAAAAGAGAGGAGTCACAAAAAGCAGAAATAGAGAAAATGAATCACTAACCTTTGATGATCTTCATCAGATGACACTCATAGGACTTCATGTTACACAATACATGTATGTTTTGTTTGATAAAGTTCATATTTATATCCAAAAATCTTACTTTACATTGGCGCATTATGTTCAGTAATGTTTTGCCTCCAAAACATCTGGTGATTTTGCAGAGAGCCACATCAATTTACAGAAATACTCATAATAAACATTGCTAAAAGATAGAATTGTTATGCATGGAATTATAGATACATTTCTCCTTAATGCAACCGCTGTGTCAGATTTCCCAAAAACTTTGCGGAAAAAGCACACCATGCAATAATCTGAGTACGGCGCTCAGACACAAAAACATGCCATACAGATACCCACCATGTTGTGGAGTCAACAGAAGTCAGAAATAGCATTATAAATATTCACTTACCTTTGATGATCTTCATCAGAATGCACTCCCAGGAATCCCAGTTCCACAATAAATGTTTGTTTTGTTTCGATAAAGTCCATCATTTATGTCCAAATACCTCCTTTTTGTTTGCACGTTTAGTACACAAATCCAAACTCAGGAGGCGCGAGCAAAAATGGCGATAGTTCAGACGAAAAGTCCTATTACAGTTCGTAGAAACATGTCAAATTAAGTATAGAATCAATCTTTAGGATGTTTTTATCATAAATCTTCAATAATATTTCAACCGGAGAATTCCTTTGTCTGTAGAAATGCAATGGAAAGCAGTTAACTCTCACAGAAGTGCGCGAGAATGAGCTTGTGGCACTCTGCCAGACCCCTGACTCAGTCAGCTCTCATTCCCCCCTCCTTCACAGTAGAAGCATCAAACAAGGTTCTAAAGACTGTTGACATCTAGTGGAAGCCGTAGGTAGTGCAATATGACCCCATAGACACTGTATATTCGATAGGCAATGACTTGAAAAACTACAAACCTCAGATTTCCCACTTCCTGGTTGGATTTTTCTCTGGTTTTTGCCTGCCATATGAGTTCTGTTATACTCACAGACATCATTCAAACTGTTTTAGAAACTTCGGAGTGTTCTCTATCCAAATCTACTAATTATATGCATATTCTAGCTTTTAGGACTGAGTAGCAGGCAGTTTACTCTGGGCACCTTTTTATCCAAGCTACTCAATACTGCCCCCCAGTCCCAAAGAAGTTAAGCACCAGCTGTCTGAGCAGCTCACAGATAACTGCACCTGTACATAGCCCATCTGTAAATAGCCCAACCAACTACCTCATCCCCATACTGTATTTATTTATTTATCTTGCTCCTTTGCACCCCTGTATATCTACTTGCACATTCATATTCTGCACATCAATCACTCTAGTGTCTAATTGGTATATTGTAATTACTTCGTCACCATGGCCTATTTATTGCCTTACCTCCCTTTTCTTACCTCATTTGCACACACTGTATATAGATTTTCTTCAACTGTATTATTGACTGTATGTTTTGTTTATTCCATGTGTAACTCTGTTGTAGTATGTGTCGAACTGCTTCTTGTTCTCAACTTGCCTACCTGGCTAAATAGAGGTGAAATAAATAACATTTTTTTTTTAATTGGTTGCGGTCGGGGGATTGTGGAGGTCAGGTCATCTGATGCAGCACTCCATCACTCTCCTCCTTGGTCAAATAGCCCTTACACAGCCTGGAGGTGTGTTGGGTCATTGTCCTGTTGAAAAACAAATGATAGTCCCACTAAGCCCAAACCAGATGGCATGGTGTATCACTGCAGAATGTTGTGGTAGCCATGCTGGTTAAGTGTGCCTTGAATTCTAAATAAATCACAGACGGTGTCACCAGCAAAGCACCCCCACACCATAACACTTCCTCCATTCTTTATGGTGGGAAATACACATGCGGAGATCATCCATTCACCCACACGGCGTCTCACAAAGACAGGTCGCAACCAAAATCTAAAATTTGGACTCTAGACCAAAGAACAGATTTCCGCTGGTCTAATGTCCATTGCTTGTGTTTCTTGGCCCAAGCAAGTCTCTTCTTATTATTGGTGTCCTTTAGTAGTGGTTCTTTGCAGCAATTCGACCATGAAAGCCTGATTCACACAGTCTCCTCTGGACAGCTGATGTTGAGATGTGCCTGTTCCTTGAACTCTGTGAAGCATTTATTTGGGCTGCAATTTGTGAGGCTGGTTACTCTAATGAACTCATCCTCTGCAGCAGAGGTAACTCTGGATCTTCCTTTCATGAGAGCCAATTTCTTCATAGCGCATGATAGTTTTTGCGACTGCACTTTCAAAGTTCTTGAAATTTTCCGAATTGACTAACCTCCATGTCTTAAAGTAATGATGGACTGTTGTTTCTTTGCTTATTTGAGCTGTTCTTACCAAGATATGGACTTGGTCTTTTACCAAATATTCTGTATACCCCCCTACCTTGTCACAACACAACTTATTGGCTCAAATGCATTAAGAAGGAAATAAATTCCACAAATTAACTTTTAACAAGGCACACACGTTAATTGAAATACATTCCAAATGACTCATGAAGCTGGTGGAGAGAATGCCAAGTGTGTGCAAAGCTGTCGTCAAAGCAAAGGGTGGCTACTTTTAAGTGTTTTTTTGTTTGGTTACTACATGATTCCATGTTTCATAGTTTTGATGTCTTCACTATTATTCTAAAAATACTAAAAATAAATAAAAACCCTTGAATGAGTAGGTGTCCAAACTTTTGACTAGTACTCATATATATATATATATATATTCCCACTCCCCCCCCAATTTCGTGATATCCAATTACGATCTTGTCTCATCGCTGCAACTACCCAACGGGCTCGGGAGAGGCGAAGGTCGAGTCATGCGTCCTCCGAAACATGACCCGCCAAACCCGCTTCTTAACACCTGCCCGCTTATCCGGAAGCCAGCTGCACCAATGTGTTGGAGGAAACACCTTTCAACTGATGACCGAAGCCTGCAGGCGCCCGGCCCATCACAAGGAGTCGCTAGAGCGCGATGAGTCAAGTAAAGCTACAATTTCGTAGCTAAATGCTAAGATGTTTTTTAATGCTGTCTAGTGTCCATTCATGCTCAGTTTGTTTCTTACATGATCTCATGTAGCTAGCTTCTCCATTTTCAATTTTTATTAGTTGTATGTACGGAATACGCATGTTATACTGTACATCGTACAACAAAATGCTTGTTACATGTAGGTTACTTCTCGACAATGCATCAACAATAACAAAATATAATTAAGAACATAAAGTAAATGTCAGTAGACTATAATAATGGTGCTCCTTTATTTCAGGCCAATATTGATATAAGCAATCAATGCAATATATTTGGGCCAGGTAAACTTAGTTCTTTACCTCATGAATGAAAATACCGCAGCTAATGTGTCTGGTATCCGTCTAAGTTGCATCACCTGATTCTTTCATTTTTTTGCAGGAGGCAGAGTTTTTGACCTCCTCTATAGGTCAGCTCAAAGTTGTCCAGATGAAATATGTAGAAGCTAAGGACAGTTTGAGTGTCCTCAACAAAAACAATGCAGGTGAGCTGCTCGAACTACACTTAATGCATTCTATGTTTTGTTCAGTTTTTGTTTTGTATGGAAGCTTTTACAGATACTGAAATAAATGTATTGAAATTATCTTTTATGAAGATCTCACCCCACATTGGTGTTTGTAAGTATGACACTTCAATTGATAATTTACATTTTACCTTTTTCTTTTAGGAAAAGAATTGCTGGTGCCCCTCACAAGCTCTGTATCCTTATGTTACTGATCGGAGATGCCTATATATGTATTTTATTTTTAAACTTTTGCCTACTGAAAGCCTCCTAGTCTTCAAACATACAAGCAAACAAATTTTTCTCATATTCAACACACTTGATTACTGTAATTTGAGATTGATTGAAGGTGCATTGTTAAATACAGTATTTAAAACATGAAAATGAGTCCACAGCGCCTTCTCTGCCATTTTATATTGTAGCAACCTTAACCCAATACCTAATGACCTCGTCAAAAGGTTCAGACCTTTTGGTGTAACAGTTGAGGAATTCGCTACATTGGTATCAGAAGTGGGATGGTGCCTGTGAGGCAATCGGAGACGCGTGTATAAGTGAAGGACTTAGTATAGAGAATAGTGGGGACATACTCTCTCGTAAGACAGGGGGTAGTGTAGCGACCTTAACCCAACAACTATAATACCTCGTCAAGAGGTTCGAACCTCTTGGCGTAACGGTTAAGGTGTTGGCTTGACAGTCACTGGACCCGAGTTCGCTACAATATCTTCAGGATGCATTTCTTAATAGTGTTGTTGGAAGTTTTCTGTTGTCCTTTTAACATCACTTGCTATTAGATGTACGTCCCTGGAACACTTAATGACGTGGAACATGTCTTAGTGGATGTGGGGACAGGATACTACGTTGAAAAGGTGGGCAGAAAAGTAATTGATAACAAATTGCTAATACCCTTCATTGTACAGTTGACGCATAAGTTCACTTTGGGTAAGTAATCTGTTTTCCAGTCCCAATTTAGATTTTTTTATTTTAACCTTGCCCAGCCGGAGCAATAATATCTTCTAATTTCGTGTACACTGACATGACCCAATCCTTTGCTTTTATCAGGGTCGTGTTCATGGAGGCACACTGTAGCAATGGAAAAAGGAAAACAAGACCGTTCCTACAAGTTTCACTTGTTTCACTTGTTTTTTTCAACTTTTTGTTTTGATCAGGGAACCCAGGAGTCATTTGACTATATTTTGTTAAACTCTGCTGTTCCATATACATGTATTTGCTTGTTAGTACAATTATTTGGAAATCTGTCTATATAATATGAGTTTGTAAGCCTCATTTGAAATATCTCTGCAGAATGTTGATGGCACAAAAGAGTTTTTCAAGCGCAAAATAGAGTTCCTCACCAAGCAGATAGAGAAGGTTCAACCGGCTCTGCAGGAGAAACATGGCATGAAACAAGGTAACACACACAAATACAAACGTTTGTCATATTTGTAATACAAGTATTTCACTTAAATGCAATAGAACTTCACTTGTAGTTTATTTTGCTCATCCCTTCCTAACTGTGTTTTTTGTTCTGTCTTCTAGCTGTAATTGAGGGGATGAATATTAAGATCCAACAGCTTCAGAGTCAACAGGCTTCACAGTTGGGGACCACTGAAGCCTAACCAGGTGAAGATGGGGCATACACCAGTCTGCTTGGGTTCTTCATGATGGGGATTTAGAGTTACTGAAAACAAATTCTGCATGAACTGTTAATTGGTTGATCTAAGGTAAAAGTGAACGAAAGACAAGAATGTACTGCAAATGTGTGCCAACAGTACAATGGTGAAGGGCAGCCAAGTTAGTGTTTTAACAAACACTCCTTGAAAATTTGAGTCTTACCTGGATTCAGTGTATGTTCAGTAGCCAGATTGCTATAGCAATGTTGAATTTGACTAAATAGGCTTCTCTTCTCACCCTCAGAATATCATTTGTGATGACACGAAATCAGCAACAGATGTTTTGAATGGAGAACATGTTAGTGCCCTCATATTACACTGTTTTTCTTTCAGATTTTGCTCAATGACTGTTTTACTGAAACATGAAACATTGTATATTTTCCATTTTGTTCAAATCCACAGATCAAAAATAAAACAATTTTAAAACTACCATAAAACAGTCCCAACGTACAGGCTAAAAAAGTCTATGGCTAAAACCGCCTGTCGTCACTAGTTACCACAGCCACAAAGTCATAATTATGGCTAAACCCGCCTATTTCTATTATTTCTTCAAATCTGATTTTAAAAGGTCCAATGCAGCTGTTTTTATCTTGATATCAAATAATTTCAGAGGAACAATTAAGTACCTTACTGTGATTGTTTTTCAATTAAAATGGTCAAGCAGAAACAAAAATCCCTTCTTAGCAAAGACCAATTTTGCAAGCAAGAATTTAGCTAAGACTGTCAGGGAGTGGTCTTTGTGGGGAGAGGTAAACTGAAAACTATCTGTTCTTGGCAGAGATGTTTGGAACTCTTTCTTATTGGTCTAAACTAATTTACCGCCTGGTGCCAAAACGCCATCCCACCACAACCGGCTGAAATTTCAGGCTGCCTTTTCAAACAGCTCTTACACTAAAAGGGCATTATATTGTGAAAAAGATATTACAATTTCCAACCTCCATAGTGTGTGTGTGTGTGTGTGTGTGTGTGTGTGTGTGTGTGTGTGTGTGTGTGTGTGTGTGTGTGTGTGTGTGTGTGTGTGTGTGTGTGTGTGTGTGTGTGTGTGTGTGTATGTGTGTTTGACTGCACTGGGCCTTAAACCTAACTATAACCATACTGCTAACCTTATGCCTAACTTTTTTAAATTAAGACCAAAAAGCTATTTTGACTGTGTGGCTTTGACAACCAAAACCTCCAGCTGTGTGGTGCCAGGAAGTGGAAGTATGCAGTCCACTTTCGGGTTTCTGTTTCAAAAGTGCAGTATACGTAAACCTTGGCAAAAGTCCAAACTCAAAGTAGACATCCCTCGGCCCCAAACCCTCAGCTCTTGAATTACATTTTACATCGTCACATCCGAGTGTACCTTAAATGTCCCTTGCCCAAGCGAGGGAGAGTGATGATCGGAGATGCAACGTCCTTGGTGGAAATCTTGAAATTGAGCTTAAAAACAACCAACCTAAAGCTGTTAAGTACCTAGCAAGCTAACGTAACTAGCTAGCACTCCTGTCAGGTAGCTAGCTAGCTACAGTTACAGTTATAACTGGCTAGTTTGGACATTTATACCAATACATTTCAGAATTCCAAAAAATATGTGCATGAAGCTAGCTATGTTTGATAGGCTCCTCGCTACGAGACTAAGCCAATTTGCCAACGCAAATTAATTTCATCTATCTATCTATACACAAACACACACACAGTACCAGTCAAAAGTTTGGACACACCTACTCATTCCAGGGTTTTTCTTTATTTTACTATTTTCTACATTGTAGAATAATAGTGAAGACATCAAAACTATGACAACACATATGGAATCATGTAGTAACCAAAAAAGTGTTAAACAAATCAAAATATATTTGAGATTCTTCAAATAGCCACCATTTGCCTTGATGACAGCTTTGCACACTCTTGACATTCTCTCAACCAGCTTCATGAGGTAGTCACCTGGAATCCATTTCAATTAACAGGTGTGCCTTAAGTTAATTGGTGGAATTTCTTTCCTTAATGCGTCTGAGCCAATCAGTGGCGTTGTGACATGGTAGGGGTGGTATACAGAAGATAGCCCTATTTGGTAAAAGACCAAGTCCATATTATAGCAAGAACAGCTCAAATAAGCAAAGAGAAACGGCAGTCCATCATCATGAAGGTCAGTCAATCCAGAAAATTCTCAAGAACTTTGAAAGTTTCTTCAAGCGGTATGATGAAGCTGGCTCTCATGAGGACAGCCACAGGAAAGGAAGGCCCAGAGTTACCTCTGCTGCAGAGGATAAGTTCATTAGTTACCAGCCTCAGAAATCGTCAATTAACTGCACCTCAGATTGCAGCCCAAATAAATGCTTCACAGAGGTCAAGTAACAGACACATCTCAACATCAACTTTTCAGAGGAGACTGCGTGAATCAGGCCTTCATGGTCGAATTGCTGCTAAGAAATCACATCTAAAGGTCACCAATAAGAAGAAGAAGACTTGCTTGGGCCAAGAAACACAAGCAATGGACATTAGACCCCGGTGGAAATCTGTCCTTTGGTCTGATGAGTCCAAATGTTTGATTTTTGGTTCCAACTGCCGTGTCTTTGTGAGACGCAGAGTAGGTGAATGGATGATCTCGAAATGTTCGGTTCCCACCTAGAAGCATGGATGTGGGGGTGTTTTGCTGGTGACACTGTGATATATTTAGAATTCAAGGCACACTTAACCAGCATTGCTACCAGAGCATTCTGCAGCGATACGCCATCCCATCTGTTTTGCACTTAGTCCCACTATCATTTGTTTTTCAACAGGACAATGACCCAAAACACTCCTCCAGGCTGTGGAAGGGCTATTTGACCAAGAAGGGGGGTGATGGAGTTCTGCATCCCCCCGACCTCAACCCAATTGAGATGGTGAAGGAAAAGCAGCCAACAATTGCTCAGCATATGTGGGAACTCCTTCAGGATTGTTGGAAAAACATTCCAGGTGACTACCTCATGAAGCTGGTTGAGAGAATGCCAAGACTGTGCAAAGCTGTCATCAAGGCAAAGGGTGGTTACTTTGAATCTCAAACATAAAATATACTTTGAAGTGTTGAACACTTTTTTTGGTTACTACATCAAATCAAATTTATTTATATAACCCTTCTGACATCAACTGATATCTCAAAGTGCTGTACAGAAACCCAGCCTAAAACCCAAACAGCAAGCAATGCAGGTGTAGAAGCACGGTGGCTAGGAAAAACTCCCTAGAAAGGCCAAAACCTAGGAAGAAACCTAGAGAGGAACCAGGCTATGAGGGGTGGCCAGTCCCTCCCACTACATGATTCCATGTGTGTTGTTTCGTAGTTGATGTCTTCACTAGTATTCTAAAATGTAGAAAATAGTAAAAATGAATAAATAACCCTTGAATGAGTAGGTGTGTCCAAACTTCTGACTGGTACTGTATATTTTTAAGCAAGCTAGCGTCATAATTTTGACTGACATGCCGAAATGTTGATTTAAATTTGACACTTCGTGGCCACCAGAGTATGAGAAGGCTTCCCGAGTGGCGCAGCGGTCTAAGGCACTGAATCGCAGTGCTAGAGGTGTCACTGCAGACCCTGGTTCAATCCCGGGCTGTATCACAATCGGCCGTGATTGGGAGTACCATAGGGTGGCGAACAATTGGCCCAGTGTCGTCTGGGTTAGGGGAGCGTTTGGCTGGGGTAGGCTGTCATTGTAAATAAGAATTTAACTCAGTTGCGTAGTTAAATAAAGGTAAAACATAAAATAGAATGACACGTGACTACAGTTTGCATTGAATTGTAGGTCATATCAACCCCACAAGTGAGCAAAGTTCTTCACTCACTCCCTCAAACGAAATCGGGGGCCAAGGGGGCAACGGTAGTGAATTGGACTGGCACTTAAGATGGCAATCAAACTGCATCTGGTTGCAACAGGGATTCCCCCAAAGTGGCTAGTGTAAGGGCTGAGGAGATTCAAATAAAGTGCTTGGACTGCAGCCCTTGTACCTCAGTTGTATAAACAGAGGAAGAGGAGAAGTGAGAGGGATAACCCCACAGAATTTTCACAGGATATATAAATGTGAAGCATCCGTTTGGTGTTTACACTCTACCAAATATGGTGATGAGAGGAAGCCCAGTGGCTGGCAGTGTGAGAAGCGAAATGGATTTTGGCCGACATTCTGCACAATTTCTCATCGATTAAACATTTGATCTCCATACAGTTTTCTGTATTCCAAAACTAGAATCTGTAAAGACTGCCAAAGTTTAGGAGTGCAAGGGCTAATTTAGTTGTTGCACACGTGCACTTCAGAAGTAAGCATTCCCCAACGGAAATGTGCAAATAAATTCTAGAACGTGCAAATAGGATGTCATTAGCTCAGCCTAGCCTCCGCCCACCTCCTTGCTTATTCTGCCCACTATGATTAATTTGCTCCCATTGGAAACGACAGGCTCTGCTCTATCTTGGGTTAGTTATACAAATATTGTACAACCCTGGCTAAAATGAATACATTTTTTTGGTCAAAATAACGGCAATTTTAATTTTGGGGGATTTTAGCTAATCCTAACTATGTCCCTAACCTTAACCCCCCCCCAAAAAAGCATGATCCATCCTAGCCATGACCGTGTAAATGCGCCCCAAATCTCTCTTCTCCAGCAGGTGGAGTTTTGTATTTTTTTCGCTCACCGAGCAAGGAGTATAGAAGTCAATGAGTTTCGAATTTGGTTAACATTAAATTGAATGGCATATTTGATCGAATATAAGTTTCGTAATGCTTCGGTTGTTACAAGTCTACTAATGTAAAGTAGAACACGTGACATCCCGGCAGCTTTGGAGAAAAAAACACTTTACAGCTGAGTTGTGCCTTTTGTCCACACACCTATCTACCTTCTCATTGGCTATAATGGTCCCACTTGATCTTGCCTCCTTCCGACTGCCTTCCATTTTAAGACTTCTCTTCTCATCGCTAAAGCGGCCACTTCAGTATCTGGTCAATATAATGGATAATCTGTGGTATAAATGTAGGAGTCTACAATCTCACTATGTCAGTATTAGAAAACACCCGATTCGACTACAATCACCCCATTAAAAGGTAGAAAAGGATGGGATAAGAATCCCAGCTGGAAATGAATTGGAGAAACGTATAATGCTCTGCCCAGCAGATTGTCGACCAATTGCGTTCACGTTGTCATGTTGCGTCACGCGGTTGCTAAACTAGCTAATTGTCACGTAATCCCTTTTTAAAAGTCAGGGTATGAGTCGAGAAACCAGCCTATTTCCTTGAAGTACGGTATGTCACGAGTTGAAAGCTATACTATACTATAGAGAACAAGTTAATTATCTCACATCTCTGAAAATAATGGTAATGTTAAACCACTAACATTGAGTGGCTGCTGCCAACATACTGACTCAACTCCAGCCACTTTAATAATGGAAAAATGTATGTAAATTTTCTTTCCACTAGACACTTTAAACAATACCACTTAATATAATGTTTACATACCCTATATTACTCATCTCATATGTATATACTGTACTCTATACCATCTACTGCACCTTGCCTATGCCGTTCTGTACCATCACTCATTCATATATTTTTATGTACATATTCTTCATCCC
Source organism: Salvelinus alpinus (assembly GCF_045679555.1). Classification (NCBI taxonomy): domain Eukaryota; kingdom Metazoa; phylum Chordata; class Actinopteri; order Salmoniformes; family Salmonidae; genus Salvelinus; species Salvelinus alpinus. The sequence continues at coordinate 27,459,073 of NC_092097.1, read as the reverse complement.
TTTACACTTGTGTGTATAAGGTAGTTGTTGTGAAATTGTTAGGTTAGATTACTCGTTGGTTATTACTGCATTGTTGGAACTAGAAGCACAAGCATTTTGCTACACTCGCATTAACATCTGCTAACCATGTGTATGTGACAAATAAAATAAAATTTGATTTGATTTGATTTAATGTTGTGTTTTTGAGCAATCGTTCAATTGACTCCTTGGGGGAGTGTTCTTGTCCAGAATCACCCAGAATGCATCGCGCGGCCCATTGACGATAATTGGGGAACGTATACGATGGAGTTCTTTGGCTGTTTGAAAGTTCATTCATTCTGGCGTGAACGATGGACTACTAGAACGTAAACCTAAATCAAGGAGTTTCTTCGTCCGTCGTTTCTCAAATAGCTAGCTTACATTTATTGTACAAATAAATAGTATTTGTATTGCAAGCTCTAGCTTGAGTGAATCAGTGTTGCCTGGATGAAAAGTACAGTAAATGCCAATATGATAAAGGCAAACGGATGGAACATACCACCAAATGCCCCCGCGTGTATGGAGAAGCATTTGGACTCGGCGCAGTACAGGGGAGGTAAGTAAAGTCACAGCTAGTGTGTGATGCAGCCTTGTGTGGTAGTTAGCTTCCAGACACATGGCTATTAGAAAGGGCTAGCTAACTACCGGCACAGCACGTTGTGTTGTCGCAGAATAAAGTGTTATATTGTGGACATGTAAATCAGCCACTAAGACAAAAGTCATAACCTATCGAATTTACATAATTAACAGCAAAAACACACAGTAAAAGCATGTTTGTTCTAAGGTAAAATGTACTGTAGCTAGTAAGCTACTGTAGCTAACTTGTTATTTCGAAGAGAATGATAATTTATATTTCTATAGCGCTTTTCATAACAACCTCAACGCGCTTCAATGGTGCGTTACTAGTTCCTCTAACGTTATCATATTGCAAGCTAGCTACCGTTGGACATAATCTAACAATTATAGCTTGCTAGCTATGCTAAATAACCTGCCACCCTATCCTATGGCACTTCAGCACAGGCACAAGACACCATATGATTCAGCTATTGACATTTTTCTATTTTCTTCCCATAGATGGCACCCTGTTGCTGGGGGCCTCCAGTCTGACAGGCAGGTGTTGGCAGGGCTCCATCTGGGTCTACTGTGATCCCAAGCAGTCTCCCAACGAGGGCTTCTGCAAGGCTGGTGTCCAGACAGAGGCAGGCATCACAGAGGCAAAGTGGGTTTCGGAGAGGGGTATCCTAGTTGCATCTGACTCTGGTAAGTAGGCATGACAGTAATCATTACTAAATGCATATCATATTCTGCTGTAAATAAGGCTGGTCTAAAGTGAGGGAAATATAGTTGTTAAAAGTACAATGATTACATTTAATTCAGGCCGATATCATCTAGATTATTTGCGAGCTATACAAAAGTGTGGATGCAATGTGGTTTGACTGGTGTTGTAGGTGCTGTTGAGCTGTGGGAGCTAGCAGAAGATGAGAGTCTACTGGTGAATCGGTTTGCCAAACTCGAGCATGATCACATCGTTACCAGCGTGAGCCCTGCTGGGTCAAGCCACGCCATCAGCGGCAGTATGGACAACCGGTCAGTAGGGGGCAGTCTCTATTTGTGTCTCATTCAGAGTATGTGAGCGAGAAGCGGAGTGTGACCAATTTGACTGAAGCGTTATGCGATATTCCCGAAGGCTGGAGCGTTGGCCTTCTCGCCCACTTGTAATTTCAATCCAGTAAGAGCTCACGTCACAAGCTCAGGGCTTTCCTGACCAAGCATGCATTTGTAGTTTACTTGTGCTGCGGTAGCCCCTTGCTTTAGCTACTAACATGGAGTTCACTTAATATTTTCATAAAGAAACGGATAAAACACGGGTGCAAAATCAAGGTGAGTTACAAAGATGAGGACCAAGCGCAAGAGGGAGTGCAGTGATGGTGTCTAACTAATAAATCAAATTTTAATGGTCACATACGTATATTTAGCAGATGTTATTGCGGGTGTAGTGAAATACTTGTTCTAACAGTGCAGTAATATCATAACATTTCATAACAATACACACATCTAAAGTAAAATATATATAAATATTAGGACAAGCGATGTCGGAGTGCCATTGACTAAAATACAGTAGAATATAATACAATATATTAGGTGGGGGGGGGGGTAGGTAACAACATCTCCACCCCGCTGATCCTCAACACTGGGCATGCACGCCTCCAACTCAATCATCAAGTTTGCGGACGACACTACAGTGGTAGGCTTGATTACCAACAACGACGAGATGGCCTACAGGGAGGAGGCGAGGGCCCTCGGAGTGTGGTGTCAGGAAAATAACCTCACACTCAACGTCAACAAAACAAAGGAGATGATTGTGGACTTCAGGAAACAGCTGAGGGAGCACCCCCCTATCCACATCGACGGGACAGTAGTGGAGAGGGTAGTAAGTTTTAAGTTCCTTGGCGTACACATCACAGACAAACTGAATTGGTCCACCCACACAGACAGCGTGGTGAAGAAGGCGCAGCAGCGCCTCTTCAACCTCAGGAGGCTGAAGAAATTCGGCTTGTCACCAAAAGCACTCACAAACTTCTACAGATGCACAATCGAGAGCATACTGTCGGGCTGTATCACCGCCTGGTACTGCAACTGCTCCGCCCACAACCGTGACTCAGATGCTGGCCTTCTAGGCAGAAAAGAAAAGGTTATGTATGCATGCAAACAATAGGCCATAATTGATTTTGGCCCAGTAGGCCTGGCATATTCCCACTTTCAAAGACCTTTTCTGTTTTGATTGGGTTATTTTGCCTAAACTTTTAGGACTACCCATAGAAAAATGAAACTTGCCTGGCAAGAGTGGCCAAAAGGGTGTTTAGTGTCTCCAGTGGCATTGCAAGTGTGGCGAGGATATTCTCCGCTGCTGGCCGGTTCTCCAGACACCATCGCGTGAGCCTGAAGCCCCAGACTGGCCATACTCGTGTTTCTAAAAAGGAGACTTTTTTAGTTAAATTTTTATTTCATTTTAAGTCAGTCACAGCCTATATGTGCCGTTTATAGACTAATGATTTAATACAACAAAATGTTTAAATGCTGAGCACTTTGTCCCTACCAGCCTATTGTGTCACACTCAAATGCTTCACAATTTATTTCTTTGTAGTCTATAGCCTTGAAATAATGAAAATATAGCCTAAATTAGTTTGTTCCTTGGGCTCCCTGTCTGGCTCCTGACATATTTAGTATTTATTTTCTGTTTAATGACATGTATCCTATTTTAAATGAGTGCTTCTTACATTCACCTTTTCATGTTTATTAAAATACGTTTCATTAATCATATGGTTTGGGTTCAATACTTAAAAACCAAATGGTAGGTCCAAGTAGTAAAAAAAAAAATTGGTGTTGGTTCAATTGTGATTTTAATGAACGGAGCGAATTTGTTTTCCTTGTGAGCGAGGAGTGGTTGGAAAGGTGGAGCACCTGAGCGGTGTGCAAGCAACGCTCCTTGAGTGATGAGTGGGATCAGACCGCTCAACTCCGCTCACATACTCTGGTCTCATGCAAATTTTGGATTAATGGTATGACAGACCTAGGCCCTCAGTGTAACTGGCCTGGCTGTGAGTCTATTTTGACAGCTGCAGGTAATGGGAGTGTTGTAGCTTGGTTTGCATTTCCTGGTGAAGATATCATTTTAATGCTGTCATAGGCCTAAGTCTTGCTCGGTTCTTTCTCTTTTCTACCTGCTGCAGAATCAAAGTCTGGGACCTTATTCAGGGGGAAGTGGTCAGCACATATAATGGTAAGGAAACTATACCTCATCTCTGTATTTTGAGCTGCACTATGTCTTAACTGGTGAACATGTCAGTGGCAGTTTCTCATGTTTCTATAGCTTGTGTATTTATTTAACTGGATCGGTCACCTGTTCCACAGCTCACTCGAAGCCAGTCACTTGTGTGTCCTGCAATCCATCCGATGACTCCCTCTTCCTCTCATGTGGCCAGGTAAGAGCCAAGACTAATTAGAGGGTTGTCTGTTTTAATTGGTTCAGTTTGGAATGTGGCTTTTCTATTGTGTGATATGAAGCTAGATACAGTAGGTTGTAACTTACTGAAAGGAGAACCTTGTAACTGTATTACATTTACATTTAAGTCATTTAGCAGACGCTCTTATCCAGAGCGACTTACAAGTTGGACTGTATGAAACGTGTTAATGCACGGTCTCCTCTCATTGATGTCTCTCTCCATTCCCCTTCCCTCAGGATGGTCGTCTGTTGCTTTGGGACAGGAGGAAACCCACCAAACCAGCCTCTAGATTAGGTGAATAGAACAAGTCTGAACTGCAGTCAGCAAGGCAGCAGGATTTTCACGGGGCCGAGATGCATAGTCTTCTGTTGCCAATGGATTGACAGTGACATTTTATCTTGGCTTGTCAGTGGTTCATGGTTTTTAAGGTAGCCTTGGATTCTGTTGTCGAAGTGTATATCCTTGAGTAGCACAATCTTATGAATTGTGATAAATGCAGGTCGGGTCACTGCAGTAGGAACTCAGAACAACATGTTGTTGAAAAACAGGATTGTTTTGAAAATATGGTTTAATTTTCCAAATGTATTAAGCAAACTTTTCCAGCGACCCTAGTAATTTCAATAATTGTGTTGGGACAATTCTGTTTTTTTATTTATAAATATCCACTTCAAAGGTATCTAGACTTCTGCAGCACACCAATTACCCATTCGTTGTGTTCAAAGTGCACATGCAATACATGTAAATAGTGGAAATCAAAAACATGTACATGGTCAGGTGTGTCCAACCATGTTGTCCAGTGCATGTTGGTGATTTCCCAGCTGACTTTGGAGATTTTATCTTGTCTCAGACGTAGAGCCCAGCTGTTGTCCTACATCAGTAGCCTGGCATCCCCACCGCAGGACCACAATCGCCTACGGTAAGAACCAGTGCTACATTTCCCATGAAACATAGTGGTCCAAGCACATTGTTCTCAATGATTGATCTGCCAGGCTTTAATGATATGTTTGTTGATAATGGTGTTTGTGTTGATTTAGGCGATGAGCTGGGACGAGTGACTCTGAAGGACTTTCAGGGAACAGAGCCTGGCCAGACACAGAGCACCCACAGCCGCAGGGTCTGCGGCCTAGCCTTCTCATCACACAGGTAAACACCAACTCACACATCTACAGCAGTCAATGGTTTGTCAGACTAAACTAACACAATGATCTCTTACCTTCCAACACAGTGCCCCCTTGCTTGCCTCAATCAGTGATGACTGCACTGTTGCTGTGATGAACTCCGAGCTTAAGGAAATGTAAGTGTCTATGTATGGGCTGTTTACAATTGCTTCCTAGTTCATCCTTTTGGCTTGTTAACTCGAGCTATGCAATAAAATGGTGAAAATAATGTATTTGTACCCAATCTCTCCAACATGTGGCTCTACTGCTCCCCTCCAGGTTGAGAGACAAGAGGCACCAGGACTTTGTTCGGGGTGTCTGCTGGGCCCCTGGCGGTTCTGACACACTGACCACCGTGGGCTGGGACCACCAGGTCCTCCACCACGTCATGGGACAGGATGTACCCGCCACTGGATACTCCACGTCCCCACTGTAGACCCACCACCCAGCCTGGGTCAGGAGAGGGGGGAGTTGTAAAAGTATGGTTTTGTGGGGGAGAATTTGAGGGGTTGGCATGAGGGTAGAAATTGTCAACACCGGAGCAGAGCAGTATTAAGATGGTTTTCCTAGTCTAAGTAACCCTGGCCATAGTGGGTTATCTTTCCAACTGATTTGTTAAATCATGTGTGAAGGTAGTCAGCGATAAACAAAGTAAATCGGGATGTTTTTCGCAACAACTGGGGGAATCAAGAGGCTACACATCTCTGCTGTTTTGGTCCAGCAGTGATCACATTGCAGCAGCGTGAAGCGCACATGGACCTACATTTCTGGGGAGTTCAGTCTTGTGTTGCATATTTTCTGTTCATGGCAATGTCATATGCTGAGTCTGTTTTAAGGTGTATGTTAACCACTTTTTGGATATCACCTTTGTTTTGCAGTTTGTAGGGAAATGAACAGATGGATTGTTGTCTAGTTATCATGAGGGGTACTTTTAGACTTGGGTTTGGGAATGCTGCCAAAGGCAATGGTCATCTTTAATCTAATGAACCCATCTGATCACGCTTATACTCCAGTGAGTCCAACCCCATGTAACCTTTGTTTACCCACCCTGGGGGTGCTGTATTACGTGGCATGTACGCCAGTCTGAGAAGTGGGAGCCACTGGCTCATTGGATAGCAAGATTGTGGGTTAATTGGACTCAATTAAACCATGGCTCATCCAAGCATTCTGAAATCACACTAGACTAGAATGACCTGGTTCAAGTTGTAACCATAATCAATACCATGGGCAATTTGTTTTCTAAATTAATGAATCATTTCTGTAAATCTGTAAAGTCCTTGACTTCACTACATGGCTTATTTGTCCCAATGTGATTCCATATCTTCCCCCCTTGGCACTTTCTTTTGTTTAGATGGTCTCGTCTCATGTGTGCCAGAAACAGAAAGCACAGTTAACGGTTTTCATCCACACAAGGCTGCTCCTTGGATTGTATGTACAGTACATGTCTGGTGTTGCTTTTTGGAAGTCCGAGCAGTGCTACTTAACTGACTTAATCTACTTTTTCCATCCTTGAATAAAGTATGTCTGATTACTGTATAGTCATGAGTTGCTTTTGGTTTTCCAAGCACTTGAATGTTACTTAACTTTTAGTCCTCTGTAGGAAATTATTCTCAGACAATTTGGTAGAAACAAATTAATTTGTAACTTTACATTTTAATATCACAGGTAAAACAACAATACAAAGGAGTGGCCTGTGCCCTGACCTTTGCACTGGTATATTTGGCCTAATTCAATGTTTAAAACCAGAAATCCAGGGAAGGCAATCCAGGGTAATTATAGTTTCAATTGTTTCTGAATGTGGTGGCTTTTGTGCCAAATCATCCTAAAAGGACTTGGAACATGCCAAAGTTACCAAAAATCAGATGGTCATGTCAACTTGGACTCGTGTCAGGAGATATCAACAGCCTTGGATAACTACATTAATAACTGTTTATTTTTGTATAAATGAGCAGCTTAAGTAATGACAGACACAATGGCAAAAGTAGCGTGCAGGGGCATGCCTCTGCATTTATTTGAACTGCTTAGGTTTTAAGAGCGTTCTACTCCAAAATTAATTAATTAAATTGACACCATCTGAAATATAATTTTCAGGCAATGTTTGTCCACTCAATTGTCCAGTGTAGAGTTTGACAGATTATGATTTTTCAACACCGATACCGATTATTGGACGACCAAAAAAAGCCAATGACAATTACAACAATACTGAATCAACACTTAACTTTATATAATACATCAATAAAATCAATTTAGCCTCAAATAAATAATGAAACATGTTCAATTTCGTTTAAATAATGCAAAAACAAAGTGTTGGAGAAGAAAATAAAAGTGCAATATGTGCCATGTAAGAAAGCTAACGTTTAAGTTCCTTGCTCAGGATATGAGAACATATGAAAGCTGGTGGTTCCTTCTAACATGAGTCTTTAATATTTCCAGGTAAGAAGTTTTAGGTTGTAGTTACAGTATAGCTTCTTGTGTAACAGTATAGCTTCTGTCCCTCGCTCCTACCTGGGCTCGAACCAGGAACAATTTGATAACAGCCACCCTCAAAGCAGCGTTACCCATGCAGAGCAACTACCAGTCTCAGAGCGAGTGACGTTTGAAACGCTATTAGCGCGCACCCTGCCAACTAGCTAGTGTAAGAAATTGTATTAGATATTGGTAACTTGTTTTAACAACTTCTCAACATTAGCTATGGTTGACACAATGTACACACTCCCTCTTTCTATTGGACATATGCTGGACTCATTGGACACATGCACGACACCCACAACTTCCCTCCCCCATGACAATCACTCAGACACTCACAACTCAGGGTTGGAGCTCCAGACAACGAACAATCTCAGGAACCAATGGAACGTCGACATCAGGCCGAACAGGATTACCCACGACCCAGATCGACCAATCGGAAGGCCAGACTTCAGATCAACCTACTTTGCTAGTTGTCTATATAATCTGTATGTACTGTGTAGAGCGCTCTCTCTTCCGGACGATTTCATACAAATCAGACAGAAAGAGCCGTGCTGCACGCTTTGCCTAATATCTTTACACTTGAATAAAACGGCCTTATTATACAATTATCCACCTCGTCCTATGTCTCCACTTGGTCTCCTGTCTCAAGTAAAACGAATTATCAACACTAGCCATTTCATATCGGTTACACCAGCCTAATCTAGGGAGTTGATAGGCTTGAAGTCATTAACAGCGCAATGTTTGAAGAGCTGCTGGCAAAACGCACGAAAGTGCTGTTTGAATGAATGCTTACGAGCCTGCTGGTGCCTACCATCGCTCAGTCAGACTGCTCTATCAAATCATAGACTTAATTATAACATAACACAGAAATACGAGCCTTAGGTGATTAATATGGTCGAATCCGGAATCTATCATCTCAAACAAAACGTTTATTCTTTCAGTGAAATACGGAACTGTTCCGTATTTTATCTAAGGAGTGGCATCCATAAATCTAAATATTCCTGTTACATTGCACAACCTTCAATGTTATGTCATAATTCCGTAATATTCTGGCAAATTAGTTCGCAATGAGCCAGGCGGCCCAAACTGTTGCATATACCCTGACTCTGCGTGCAATGAACACAATTTCACCTGGTTAATATTGCCTGCTAACCTGGATTTCTTTTAGCTAAATATGCAGGTTTCAAAATATATACTTCTGTGTATTGATTTTAAGAAAGGCATTTATGGTTAGGTACAGTTGTGCAACGATTGTGCTTTTTTCGCAAATGCGCTTTTGTTAAATCATCCACCGTTTGGCAAAGTTGGCTGTCTTTGTTAGGAAGAAATAGTCTAAACACAGTTTGCAATGAGCTAGGCGGCCCAAACTGCTGCATATACCCTGACTCTGTTGCAAGAGAAGTGACACCATTTTTCCTAGTTAAAAATAAATTCATGTTAGCAGGCAATTTTAACTAAATATGCAGGTTTAAAAATATGTACTTGTGTATTGGTTTTAAGGCATTGATGTTTATGGTTAGGTACACGTTGGAGCAACGACAGTCCTTTTTTGCGAATGAGCACCGCATCGATTATATGCAACGCAGGACACGCTAGATAAACTAGTAATATCATCAACCATGTGTAGTTAACTAGTGATTATGATTGACTTGTTTTTTTTATAAGATAAGTTTAATGCTAGCTAGCAACTTACCTTGGCTTCTTACTGCATTCGCGTAACAGGCAGGCTCCTCGTGGAGTGCAATGTAAGGTAGGTGGTTAGAGCGTTGGACTTGTTAACCGTAAGGTTGCAAGATTGAATCCCCGAGCTGACAAGGTAAACTGTAGTTCTGCCCATGAACAAGGCAGTTAACCCACCGTTCCTAGGCTGTCATTGAAAATAAGAACGTGTTCTTAACTGACTTGCCTAGTTAAATAAAGGTGTAAAAAAAAATATATATATACTGATTTCCGATTGTTATGAAAACTTGAAATCGGCCCTAATTAATCGGCCATTCTGATTAATTGGTCGACCTCTAGACCAGTGTTTGTGATCACGTGCCCACTGGATCTCCTTGTTTTTAGCTGATACGAGTGGAACCCGGTGTGGTTGTCTGCTACTATAAGGACAGACTAGTTGTGCGTTCTGAGATGCTGTTTTGCACACCACTGTTGTTATTTGCCTGTTAGCTTGCACGATTCTTGCCACTCTCCTCTGACCTCTCATCAACGACATGTTTTCACCCACAGGACTGCCGCTGACTGGATCTGTTTGTCATACTATTCTCAGTAAACCATAGACACTGTTGTGCATGAAAAGCCCAGGAGGCTGGCTGTTTCTGATATAGTGGAACCGGCGCGCCTGGCACCGACAATCATACCTCGCTCATAGTTGCTTAGGTCACTCATTCTGCTCATTCTGCTCATTCTAATGTTCAGTTATATAACAAACCACAGCTGCTTGACTGTAGGAGCAAACAATTTTTGTGAATGGGGGTGGTGTACCTAATAAACTGACCACTGTAGGTTCTACAGACCATGGAGACCATATTACTTCTCCTGTCCTTATGTGGTAAATGGCTGACATCTGTTTTGCTTCTATTTAGTCCTCCATTGTATGGAACATATCTTGCTCACCTGACTAAAGTAGAAGATCAAAAGATAAACAGTTTACATAGTTGTTGCACCCTTAAGTATAATATAGTGAACAATATACAACATTTGTTCTTAATGTATTGTAGTAGACTAGTTAAATTTCCTTTATGCTCTAAAAATATACAGTATGTACAGGTACTGTGACACAATGGAAGCATAAGCAAAAACAATCTGTACACATCCTTATAGTAATTCTTCAAGACATTTATATAAATATCCTTATGATGCATGGCATTATTCAGTGTATATTAAGGCTGGCAAATTACAGCTCCTATTTTTAAAAACAGCCTCACAATCTGCTTTGAATCTATTAGGTCAGACCGATACCCGAGGTAAAAATAAGGCAATGTGTACTAGCACTGATTAAACCGTAGCAGTCAAAGATACTGTTGAAAGCTGTTCCAACAGTCCACCCACTCTTTAGACTTTGGCACCTAGACAAGAAGCTATTTGACACAGCACCTCTGGAGGGCAGGTTTATGTGCTGTGGTACAGCAAAACCTTTTCTAGACAAATGCTTAGCACATTCTTGTACTCTCTCCAGGGGCTTGGTGAAAACATCCTTGGCATACATACTTAGTGTTTTTATTGGATATATCAATTTTTAGCTGTATTTAAGGTGCTCTTTCCATTGTCCTTGCTCTTGACAGAGGCTGTATGGTACAGTGTGTGGTATAATTGAGTTGGATCCTCATTTGCTGACAACAGTGATTGGTTGTTTGGTTCCGGGTTGTACCATGAAAGTCATGCCATACGCCTGCTTTGACCGTGTCCCATTGCTAAAAAGTAGAGGAATAAATAATTAACATTTAAACACATATCAGGTTGATCTTGTTGCATTTAGCGATTATTTAATACATCTAGCTAACATTCTTTACTATGAGTCAAAACATGCAATTAGGGACACTACTAGACAAACAGAAACTAAGTCCAACTAGTCACAACACCCTAACCTTGAACCATAATGAAGTAGTTTTTTTCACATTTTGTCAAAAAGCCAAGCAGACAAAGATAAAGGACAGAGAGTAAGGCCTACCTTGTGGGAACTTTTGATGGCTCTGACAAACCCTGACCTTTCATGGCCATTTTTGTCTCCATCATGTCCAGTCCTTGTGTTTTTGCTGGCACAGTGGCACTCTTGCTCTTTGCAGTGATAACAGGGTTTTTCGGGGTGACTCTGGGGACAACCGGGAACTTGGTCTCATCAGATAAGGGAGATCCCCAGTCATCAGAGTCTGTTTCCTTCATGGCCAGCATTTTGATGTCCATTTTGCAGTCCATCTCTAGCATCTTCTTCTGCAGGATGCTCTGGAGCGTGGCCTGGCTGGCTGAGAGGGAGGAGAGGGCCTGGGTGGGAGGCGGCTTGGGTTTGGTCTGAACAGGCAGTTTGGGTTTGATCTCCATGACAGGAGGTGGGAATTTGGGAGGGCTTGGAGATTTAGGTTTTGGAGGGGGAGGCGAGGGAGTTTTGACAGGAAGGACAGGGATGGCAGTAGAGGACAGGACTGGAAGGACAGGGCTGGGAGTGGGAGGCAGGACCTTCTTCAGCGGAGGGTCAGGTGGAGGTAAGCTGGGAGGAGAGTCCACGACATCATGGTCATCGAATTCGGGAGGGGGAGGGAGTAATGGCATGCATAGGTTCTCTTCATCCCTGACAAGGCTAGAGGGTGACTCAATCCTCTGCTCTCCACTTTGCTTCTCCACGGCTAGACTGCTGGAGGATGAGGATCTAGGGGTGGGCAGAATCCTCTTAACTACTGGATTTGCAATTGGCCCCTTCACCACTGACTCAATAATCTGGGGTTTTGCTGGAGTCTGGATTACCACTGTGGCCTCCAATGGGACCACAGACTGTGGTTTATGTTGTGAGGTTACAGAAGTGAATGAGGTGGCCCTAGGGATGACGGTGAAAGAATTGGGATTGAATTCACTGTGTTGGATGCTGGCTAATGGCTCATTACTCTTCGTGCTGTTTTCAAGGGAAAGACTGGACCTGTGCTTCTCTCGCTCTTTAGCTGCCATGAGAAGAGCTAGGGGGGAAGAGGCAGGACCGTCCCTCATCCCAGTGACATCACTGGCCTTCAGGTTGCGTAGTTTACTGTCCAGCATAGGACGGAACTTGTTATTCCGGCCTGGAGACGCTTCCTGCTTGACCTGGCTAGCCTCTGTGTTTACAGGGGCAGTGACCACCTTCTGAAGCTTAGGGGACATTTTAGGGGGCGCTGCAGCAAGTTTGTTGATACCCTGTTGTGCTGATAAAGACAAAGGCTCCACTTCCTCCCAAGTCTCGGGTGGGGTGGGTTGGCCTGGAAGGGTGGCTTGCAAGTTTTCCTTTAAGTCCTGCAGGTCTTGCTCCAGCTGCAAACCCAAGCTATTTCTCTGGGCTGGCTTACCTGGTGGTGCCACAGGGGGGTCTTTCCCATTGACCTGGAGGAGTAGGATCTGCTTGGGCCTATTGTCACGGTCCAACTGCCTACCTAGAATGCCAGTCTTAGGAACACTGTAGAGCTTAGCTGTGTTCTGGGGGTTGAAGCTGGAGGGTGTCGGGGTCTGTACTAGGGAAGCTTGGGCTGGAACCTGGGAGGATTCGTCCATGCTGTGGATGGAGGACAGCCTTGTTGGCTTTGGAGGCGGGGTCTTCAGGGCTTTCAGAGCAGCTTGCCTCATGTCTATAGGGGGCTGTGGAGGGGCAAACTTTGGGGGCTCAGTAAAATCAGGGACTGGTGTTGGTGTAGATATGGAAAAAGATGAACTAGAAGCACTGGAGGAAGTTGACGGGGGCTTCGGGGGGGCCATTAGTGGAGGTTTCAGGGAGGAGAAATCCTCGTACTCTTTAGACAGAACCACTAATTGTGGTTTTGGAGGGGGCATGGAGGGAGGCTGAATGGAGTCCAAGTCACCCAAGAAATCTGGTGGGGGAGGGATGAACATGGGTGGAGGGGGTGGGGGTGCCATTGTAGGGGGAGGTGGAATAAATATCTCCCCATCCACCAAATCAGGTACAGATATAGCTGATCCATTGGAAAACCGATCGCCATTTACTATAAAGAGAGAACTAACATCAGAGTCAAGTATTTTATTGATTCAATTACATTTCATCTGTACCCTCCCACTCTGCAAACATGCTTGTGAATGGCTGCTTGGATATTTGTAGTGTTCTTGTGCAAGATCTTAGACAAACATTTACTGTGCTTCCAGAAAGTATTCATACCCCTTCACTTATTCCACATTTAGTTGTTACAGCCTAAATTCAAAATTTCTCACCATCTACACACAATACCCAATAATTAAAGTGAAAAAAACATGTTAAAAAAATATTGAAAATTAAATAACTTATGTACAATACCAGTCAAAAGTTGACACGCCTACTCATTCAAGGGTTTTTCTTTATATTTTACAGCTTTGCACACTCTTGGCATTCTCTCAACCAGCTTCACCTGGAATGCTTTTCCAACAGTCTTGAAGGAGTTCCACATATGCTGAGCACTTGTTGGCTGCTTTTCCTTCACTCTGCGGTCCCTCATCCCAAACCATCTCAATTGGGTTGAGGTCAGGTGACTGGAGGCCAGGTCATCTGATGCAGCACTCCATCACTCTCCTTCTTGGTCAAATAGCCATTACACAGCCTGGAGGTGTGTTTTGGGTCATTGTCCTGTTGAAAAACAAATGATAGTCCCACTAAGCGCAAACCAGATGGGATGGCGTATCGCTGCAGAATGCTGTGGCAGCCATGCTGGTTAAGTGTGCCTTGAATTCTAAAAAAATTAATCAGTGTCACCAACAAAGCACCATCACACCACCTCCATGCTTCACGGTAGGAACCACACATGCGGAGGTCAACCTTTCACCTACTCTGCGTCACAAAGACAGGGCGGTTGGACTCATCAGACCAAAGGACAGATTTCCACCGGTCTAAGGTCCATTCCTCGTGTTTCTTGGCCCAAGCAAGTCTTCTTATTGGTTTCCTTTAGTAGTGTTTTTTGCAGCAGCAATTTGACCACAAAGGCCTGATTCACACAGTCTCCTCTGAAAAGTTGCTGTTGAGATGTCTGTTACTTGAACTCTGTGAAACATTTATTTGGGCTGCAATCTGAGGTACAGTTAACTCTAATGAAGTTATCCTCTGCAGCAGAGGTAACTCTGGGTCTTCCTTTCCTGTGGCGGTCCTCATGAGAGCCAGTTTGATCATAGCGCTTGATGGTTTTTGCGACTGTTCTTAATTTCTGGATTGACTGACCTTCATGTCTTAAAGTATTGATGTTTTATGTCCGTACGCTACTCTTGTATTGTTTCGTTTATTATTAAACTCACCACCTGCACTTGCTTCCCGACTCAGTGTCTACGTTACAATGGACTTGGTCTTTTACCAATTAGGCTATCTTCTGTATACCATCCCTACCTTGTCACAACACAACTGATTGGCTCCAATGCATTAAGAAGGAAAGAACTTTAAACAAGTCAGACCTGTTAATTGAAATGTATTCCAGGTGACTACCTCATGAAGTTGGTTGAGAGAATGCCAAGAGTGTGCAAAGCTGTCATCAAGGCAAAGGGTGGCTACCTTGAAGAATCTCAAATAACATTTTGATTTAACACTTCTTTGGTTACTACATGATTCCATATGTGTTAATTCATAGTTTGTCCTCACTATTATTCTACAATTTTGAAAATAGTTTAAAAAAAATTTACATGAATAGGTGTCAACTTTTGACTGGTACTGTATATTTAAGCCCTTTATGAAAACAGAGTTGCTATGGGTTTGTGCTGAACTTTGATCAATCAACTGAATCTGTCTAAAACCAGCACTATGGTTTAAGTTCATAGAAATGTAAATGATTTAGCTGCACAGCTTAACTCTGGTAAACAGAGACTTGGGAGACCCTCACCTGCCCTGTTGATCTTTGGACTGTTGAAAGGGGGGAGGACAGGAACTTTGGGTGTTGGGACAGCAAACCCTTGCACAACATCAGAGGAGGACTGTGGGGAACAAGGACAAGAGCCATCAGACGGTTGACATTTCACCCTGGTGTCAGCTTAGAGACTCACTGTTGAGATTGTAAGAGGAACTGAGTGTGAGAGGGAAGGGAATGGATTCTTTCTAGACTGCACTATGGCTTACAGTGATCCAACCTGTTATCCAAATGACTACTTGCATCTACTTTAGAACAGGTTATCATGTTTGCTGCGTGATGACACCACTGATGCAAAAACTATTAATTTACTAAACCTTGCACTCAGAAAACAAACAAGTACATCAGTGTCAATTACCAAAGACAGGAAGGCCAGGCACATTAAATCGGAAAGGGCTTTTCATCCAAAATTCCTTTTAGTCTAGGCCTCTGAACAGTTGGAGTCATTTTCTATAACAGCAAAGCCTCCTGGTGCAGATTGAGGCTACATGATCTCGGACACTGAGTATCCCACTTGAAATGATTCAGCAATATATTTTCCATTGGTATACTGCACTTTTCAGAACATTACTGCCTTTTATAGCCACGCTGTCATGCCTCGCCCACACTACGCCCTGCCTGTGGATAAGGCACAGGCAACACTCCCATCTCTTCACGTATGAAAATGTTAAGTGGGTGTGACTGCCTCAGAGAAAAAGGGATGTGCCATCATGTTGCTGCCTGCCTGTGTGACTGACCGTTTGCATCACAGCCCAAACATCACTATAAATAAACAGACTGTGTTGACACAACACATGCCCTGCAGACAGAACAGAGATGTGCCCTTCCAAAGCTGTTAGACTGTGGTCAGAATCACCCTACACCAGGGACTGGAAGTCACCGTTACAGACCAAAAAAACACATTGACCAGTGTAACTACGGGTCTGAGAGCCTCTAATCCACCAAAACAATCCGAAGTTAGGTCCACCCCTGTAACTGTAAACTGTAATCAACTTCCTGTCCTTGGCCTGATGGTCAGGCCACCACCACTTGCTTTGTTTAGAACTTGGTACACATAATTCTCCAAAGTTCAGGCAGCAGACACATAAATAACTTTCATGCAGCTATGTAAATATTAAGTTATTAGTGGATAGGTTCAGGTGTGGTCCTTTCTCAAGAACCTCGGTTACACTATCTTTAAAACATCTAACATGAACGGAACACCTCCCTTATGTCATGCCTTAAATATGTCATCATGGCAGACTATTCATAGAGGCAGGCAGCTCATTGCAAAGGCATGACCATTTCACAAGGGGGAAAGGGTGCGGCATTAAATGCAGTTTCTGAACCGGCTTAATTCCTTATGTTTCTTTTCCATGACTCACAGGTGTAAATCAGAGCAGTCAGTCAGAGCAGTCCAACCCCTGTGCTGCTGGGTGTGGCACATCTAACACATAACAGAGGAGATATCATATAGGACACTCCCCTTTGAGGTAGGCTTTCATACCTACAACAAAATAACGTAGTACAACTTGTTTTAAAAAATCAGATACGGCTGTGCTTTTCTGGATCACCTACAGGGACAGCATGATGAATCGAGCACAAATGAGCTAGGTGCCATAATTGTGGCAGACTGTACAAGACCCAAGATTGTGTGAACCAAGGTGACATTCTTATAGTTACTGTCCTGGATGAGAATGTCTAAGTCAATAGAGTGAGAATTTCTGACGACAGAAATTACTTGAGAGGACTGGGTCAACACGCAAACAAATTGACTTGTGTCACATGGATAGCCTAACTCAAATCAAATCAAATTTTATTAGTCACATACACATGGTTAGCAGATGTTAATGCGAGTGTAGCGAAATGCTTGTGCTTCTAGTTCCGACAATGCAGTAATAACCAACAAGTAATCTAACCTAACAATTCCACAACTACTACCTTATACACACACACAAGTGTAAAGGGATAAAGAATATGTACATAAAGATATATGAATGAGTGGTGGTACAGAACGGCATGGCAAGATGCAGTAGATGGTATAGAGTACGGTATATACATATGAGATGAGTACTGTAGGGTATGTAAACATAAAGTGGCATAGTTTAAAGTGGCTAGTGGTACATGTATTACATAAAGATGGCAAGATGCAGTAGATGATATAGAGTACAGTATATACATATGAGATGGGTAATGTAGGGTATGTAAACATTATATTAAGTGGCATTGTTTAAAGTGGCTAGTGGTACATTTTTACATAATTTCCATAAATTCCCATTTTTAAAGTGGCTGGAGTTGAGTCAGTATGTTGGCAGCGGCCGCTAAATGTTAGTGGTGGCTGTTTAACAGTCTGATGGCCTTGAGATAGAAGCTGTTTTTCAGTCTCTCGGTCCCTGCTTTGATGCACCTGTACTGACCTCGCCTTCTGGATGATAGCGGGGTGAACAGGCAGTGTCTTGGGTGGTTGTTGTCCTTGATGATCTTTATGGCCTTCCTGTGACATCGGGTGGTGTAGGTGTCCTGGAGGGCAGGTAGTTTGCCCCCGGTGATGCGTTCTGCAGACCTCACTACCCTCTGGAGAGCCTTACGGTTGTGGGCGGAGCAGTTGCCGTACCAGGCGGTGATACAGCCCGACAGGATGCTCTCGATTGTGCATCTGTAGAAGTTTGTGAGTGCTTTTGGTGACAAGCCGAATTTCTTCAGCCTCCTGAGGTTGAAGAGGCGCTGCTGTGCCTTCTTCACAACGCTGTCTGTGTGGGTGGACCAATTCAGTTTGTCCGTGATGTGTACACCGAGGAACTTAAAACTTTCCACCTTCTCCACTACTGACCCGTCAATGTGGATAGGGGGGTGCTCCCTCTGCTGTTTCCTGAAGTCCACAATCATCTCCTTTGTTTTGTTGACGTTGAGTGTGAGGTTATTTTCCTGACACCACACTCCGAGGGCCCTCACCTCCTCCCTGTAGGCCGTCTCGTCGTTGTTGGTAATCAAGCCTACCACTGTAGTGTCATCCGCAAACTTGATGATTGAGTTGGAGGCGTGCATGGCCACGCAGTCGTGGGTGAACAGGGAGTACAGGAGAGGGCTCAGAACGCACCCTTGTGGGGCCGCAGTGTTGAGGATCAGCGGGGTGGAGATGTTGTTACCTACCCTCACCACCTGGGGGCGGCCCGTCAGGAAGTCCAGGACCCAGTTGCACAGGGCGGGGTCGAGACCCAGGGTCTCGAGCTTGATGACGAGTTTGGAGGGTACTATGGTGTTAAATGCTGAGCTGTAATCGATGAACAGCATTCTCACATGGGTATTCCTCTTGTCCAGATGGGTTAGGGCAGTGTGCAGTGTGGTTGCGATTGCGTCGTCTGTGGACCTATTGGGTCGGTAAGCAAATTGGAGTGGGTCTAGGGTGTCCGGTAGGGTGGAGGTGATATGGTCCTTGACTAGTCTCTCAAAGCACTTCATGATGACGGAAGTGAGTGCTACGGGGCGGTAGTCGTTTAGCTCAGTTACCTTAGCTTTCTTGGGAACAGGAACAATGGTGGCCCTCTTGAAGCATGTGGGAACAGCAGACTGGGATAAGGATTGATTGAATATGTCCGTAAACACACCAGCCAGCTGGTCTGCGCATGCTCTGAGGACGCGGCTGGGAATGCCGTCTGGGCCTGCAGCCTTGCGAGGGTTAACACGTTTAAATGTTTTACTCACCTCGGCTGCAGTGAAGGAGAGCCCGCAGGTTTTGGTAGGGGGCCGTGTCAGTGGCACTGTATTGTCCTCGAAGCGGGCAAAAAAGTTGTTTAGCCTGTCTGGGAGCAAGACATCCTGGTCCGCGACGGGGCTGGTTTTCTTTTTGTAATCCGTGATTGACTGTAGACCCTGCCACATACCTCTTGTGTCTGAGCTGTTGAATTGCGACTCGATTTTGTCTCTGTACTGGGACTTAGCCTGTTTGATTGCCTTGCGGAGAGAATAGCTACACTGTTTGTATTCGGTCATGCTTCCGGTCACCTTGCCCTGGTTAAAAGCAGTGGTTTGCGCTTTCAGTTTCACGCGAATGCTGCCGTCAATCCACGGTTTCTGGTTTGGGAATGTTTTAATCGTTGCTGTGGGTACGACATCGTCAATGCACTTCCTAATGAACTCGCTCACCGAATCAGCATATTCATCAATATTGTTGTTGGACGCAATGCGGAACATATTCCAATCCGCGTGATCGAAGCAGTCTTGAAGCGTGGATTCAGATTGGTCGGACCAGCGTTGAACAGACCTGAGCGCGGGAGCTTGTTGTTTTAGTTTCTGTTTGTAGGCTGGAATCAACAAAATGGAGTCGTGGTCAGCTTTTCCGAAAGGGGGGCGGGGGAGGGCCTTATATGCGTCGCGGAAATTAGTATAACAATGATCTAGGGTTTTTCCAGCCCTGGTAGCACAATCGATATGCTGATAGAATTTAGGGAGTTTTGTTTTTAGATTAGCCTTGTTAAAATCCCCAGCTACGATGAATGCAGCCTCAGGGTGTGTGGTTTCCAGTTTACAAAGAGTCAGATAAAGTTCGTTCAGGGCCATCGATGTGTCTGCTTGGGGGGGAATATATACGGCTGTGATTATGATTGAAGAGAATTCCCTTGGTAGATAATGCGGTCGACATTTGATTGTGAGGAGTTCTAGATCAGGTGAACAGAATGACTTGAGTTCCTGTGTGTTGTTATGATGATCACACCACGTCTCGTTAATCATAAGGCATACCCCCCCGCCCCTCTTCTTACCAGAAAGATGTTTGTTTCTGTCGGCGCGATGCATGAAGAAACCAGCTGGCTGCACCGACTCCGTTAGCGTCTCTTGAGTTAGCCATGTTTCCGTGAAGCAGAGCACGTTGCAATCCCTGATGTCTCTCTGGAATGCTACCCGTGCTCGGATTTCATCAACCTTATTGTCAAGAGACTGGACATTGGCGAGTAGTATGCTAGGGAGTGGAGCGCGATGTGCCCGTCTCCGAAGCCTGACCACGAGACCGCCTCGTTTGCCCCTTTTACGGCGTCGCACAGGGTCGCCGGCTGGGATCAGATCCATTGTATTGGGTGGAAGGCAAAACACTGGATCCGTTTCGGGAAAGTCATATTCCTGGTAGGAACGATGATGAGTTGACGTTAATCGTATATTCAGTAGTTCCTCCCGACTGTATGTAATGAAACCTAAGATTACCTGGGGTACCGATGTAAGAAATAACACATAAAAAAACAAAATACTGCATATTTTCCAAGGAACGCGAAGCGAGGCGGCCATCTCTTTTTCGGCGCCGGAAGTACACTTAGGTTACTCCCTCTTTATATATGTGAAAAGCCTGCGCAGGTGAAACCTGCCGGTTAGAAAAGTATGCTTTCAGAGTGACCAGGTGTGAGTGGTGGATAGGTCTAACTGAGGTGGTCACACAGTGATCAATGATTACAGGAATGCCCTTCATGAGGCAATGCAGTTTCTTTCAGGTACTACAAAGGCCTTGTTGAGAAAGAATTCACAATTCCACAGACTTATGCAAATGTGGGAAAGTTATGTGGAGCCTAATGCATTGACAAGAACTAAAGACAAGGCCTATAACAAATTCCATGTGATTTTTCATCTTGAAGTGTTAGAGAACACCACCTAGAAACTGGACAGCAGTCTCAATAAAAGCTGCAACACCGTCTCCAGTGTTGAAATGTAGATTTGAAGTATATAATAGATTAAAATATATATTTTTCCACATCATGCAGAGGAACTTACCATGTAGTGCTTGACTGTGGGTCTGGACCTCACTTTGGCAGTGCCTAATTCAGGAATGGCTGATGAATCCAACACGAGCTCAACATTGTCTAAAAGAAAAAAAGAACAGCACAACACACTGCTTAAGTCTACAGTACAGATCAAAACCAACAAGTCTACCATTCAACCGATCAGCGCAGCTCTGTAAGGAGATGCAGTCTAGTGACTGCAAAGTTGAGTAATTATGGATGTACATAATAAGTTATGGCATTTTGTCTGCAGTTCTCATAATTCTTGACAAACTATTATGTAATGCTATGCAGTGTACTCTGTCGGGGGGGATTTCTCTTGTTGACAGCAAAATAGTAATTGGGTAAAGCTAACAACTATTCAAAGCAGTTGAAGGATTAATCTAACCAAAATAAAAAAGTAATGTCACCCTATTGCTCAAACACTTAAGCCTAAATGTAATGGGGTGCCATAGGGTAGAAAATAGAGTTCTTCACGCATCATCAATGAACCCCTATTTACCAATGGAATTTCAGGAGGGTCATAGAAGTGTGGTGAAACATTCATAATTCTGGGGGTCAACTTTCTGTTGGCCTCCCTGTCATGAGTGTTTGCAGTTCATCAATACTGACCTGAGGTTATTCCTGGGCAGAGAAGGGGGAGAGGGACAATGTCATAGCAATGGCACTCAGCACAGCCACAGGCATTAATCCATACTGAACACACTTATCACAGCCCTGCATCATGCATTTGGGATTGTGGCATATAGAATGGATCTTTATAAAAGATTGTGTGACACACTGATCTGGACTTTAGGCCACTCACCACCTGATTGTTTTCAGAGTAAAAGACTTTACCAGAGATGGCTATCTATAATGTTTGCAACAGGCTTTGATGTTACTATATAAAGGACCAACTTATCTGTAACTACACAAAACAGCCATTCCAATGTCAGGCATGTCCCTGCCAAGTAACTAACTGATGAGAGAAATGTCATTGAGAGACAGCAGTTAGTGAGACACGGGTCATGATCTGCATTTACGTCAAGCACAGAGACCTCAAAGAATTTCAAAGAGAACTCAGATTAACATGCATTACATCACCTGATATAACTATGAGCAAAACTTTGTTAACCGAGTATGGAAACAACAGGCAGTGTTTAAAGTATTTTGGCATCTACAGATACATTTCCCAATGGGGCATGGCAGGCATTTCCCTATTGAGTTCCTGCATAATTGAAATATGCAAATATCCCCATCCTGTGGCATGTTTGCACACAACCACCTGACGATGAGACAGCCTATAGGGAGGATGTCAGTGACAACAACCTCTCCCTCAATGTCAACAAGACAAAGGAGCTGATCGTGAACTACATGAAATGGAAATCCGAGCACGCCCCCCATCGAAAGCGTCAAGTTCCTCTGTGTCCACAACACTAAGGAATGATCATGGTCCACACACACCACAGTCATGAAGAAGACACGGCAATGCCTCTTCCCCCTCAGGAAGCTTGAAAGATTCAGCATTGTGCACTCAGATCCTCAAAAATGTCTACAGCTGCAACATTGAGAGCATCTTGACTGGCTGCATCACTGCTTGGTATGGCCACTGCTTGGCATCCGACCGCAAGGTAGTGCGTATGTTCCAGTACAACACTGGGGCCGAGCTCCCTGCCATACAAATCAAATCACATTTTATTGGTCGCGTACACGTTTTGCAGATGTTCTCAGGTGCAGAGAAATGCTTATGTTTCTTGCTCCAACAGTGCAGTAATACCGAACAATACAAAACAATAAACACAAATCCCAAAAACTAAGAAATATCAGAACCAGCAATGTTTGAGTCCGTAATATAAATATACTCATTCAGAGCAACACATCTCCTTCGCAAAGGCTGTTGATTGTAGCCTGTGGAATTTTGAATGACAAGACGATGGGCCTCAGGATCTCGTTATTGTATCTCTGCCATCAATAAAAGGCAATTGTGTTCATTGTCCGTAGCTTATGCCTGCCTGCCCATACCATAACCCCACCGCCACCATGGTGCAGTCTGTAAACAACGTTGACATCAGAAAACCGCTACTCCTCGCGACAACATACACATGATCTGTGGTTCTACGGTCGGTTGGACGTACTGCCAAATTCTCTAAAATGACGTTGGAGGCGGCTTATGGTAGAGAAATTAATATCCAATTCTCTGGCAACAGCTCTGGTAGACATTCGTGCAGTCAGCGTGCCAATTGCACCCTCCCTCAACTTGAGACATCTGTGGCATTGTCTTTTATTGTCCCATGATCATGCTGTTTAATCAGCTTCTTGATATGCCACGCTTGTCAGGTTGATGGATTATCATGACAAAGGAGAAATGTTCACTAACGGGGACATAAACAAATTTGTGCACAGAATTTGAGAGAAATAAGATTTTTGTGCGTATGGAAAATTTCGGGGATATTTTATTTCAGCTCATGAAACATGGGACCAACACTTTACATGTTGCGTTTATATTTTTGGTCAGTATAATATATATATGTACACATATATACACACACAAAAAAGTTTATTTTTACTATTTTGCACATTGTAGAATAATAGTGAAGACATCAAAACTATGAAATAACACATATGGAATCATGAAAGTAACCAAAAAAAGTATTAAACTAATCAAAATATATTTGAAGTTCTTCAAAGTAACCACCCTTTGCCATGATGACAGCTTTGCACACTCTTGGCATTCAGCAAATTTGTGGAGTGATTGACAAACGAGTTTTAATGACTCCAGCATAAGTGTATGTAAACTTCCGACTTCAACTGTATATATGATACATATATATACAGTTGAAGTCGGAAGTTTACATACACTTATGTTGTCATTAAAACTCGTTTTTCAACCACTCCACAAATTTCTTGTTAACAAACTATAGTTTTGGCAAGTCGGTTAGGATATCTACTTTGTGCATGACACAAGTCATTTTTCCAACAATTGTTTACAGACAGATTATTTCACTTATTATTCACTGTTTCACAATTCCAGTGGGTCAGAAGTTTACGTGCCTTTAAACAGTTTGGAAAATTCCAGAAAATGATGTCATGGCTTTAGAAGCTTCTGATAGGCTAATTGACATCATTTGAGTCAATTGGAGGTGTACCTGTGGATGTATTTCAAGGCCTACCTTCAAACTCAGTTCCTCTTTGCTTGACATCATGGGAAAGTCAAAAGAAATCAGCCAAGACCTCAGAAAGAAAATTGTAGACTTCCACAAGTCTGGTTCATCCTTGGGAGCAATTTCCAAACGCCTGAAGGTACCACGTTCATCTGTACAAACAATAGTATAAACACCATGGGACCACGCAGCCGTCATACCGCTCAGGAAGGAGACGCTGTCTCCTAGAGATGAACGTACTTTGGTGCGAAAAGTACAAATCAATCCCAGAATAACAGCAAAGGACCTTGTGAAGATGCTGGAGGAAACAGGTACAAAAGTATCTATATCCACAGTAAAACGAGTCCTATATCGACATAACCTGAAAGGCCGCTCAGCAAGGAAGAAGCCACTGCTCCAAAACCGCAATAAAGAAGCCAGACTAAGGGGACAAAGGTCGTACTTTTTGGAGAAATGTCCTCTGGTCTGATGAAACAAAAATAGGACTGTTTGGCCATAATACCCATCGTTATTTTTGGAGGAAAAAGGGGGAGGCTTGCAAGCCGAAGAACACCATCCCAACCGTGAAGCACGGGGGTGGCAGCATCATGTTGTGGGGGTGCTTTGCTGCAGGAGGGACTGGTGCACTTCACAAAATAGATGACATCACGAGGCAGGAAAATTAGGTGGATATATTGAAGCAGCATCTCAAGACATCAGTCAGGAAGTTCAAGCTTGGTCGCAAATGGGTCTTCCAAATGGACAATGACCCCAAGCATACTTCCAAAATTGTAGCAAAATGGCTTAAGGACAACAAAGTCAAGGTTTTGGAGTGGCCATCACAAAACCCTGACCTCAATCCTATAGAAAATTTGTGAGCAGAACTGAAAAAGTGTGTGCGAGCAAGGAGGCCTACAAACCTGACTCAGTCACACCAGCTCTGTCAGGAGGAATGGGCCAAAATTCACCCAACTTATTGTGGGAAGCTTGTGGAAGGCTACCCAAAACGTTTGACCCAAAGTTAAACAATTTGAAGGCAAATCTACCAAATACTAATTGAGTGTGTGTAACATTCTGACCCACTGGGAATGTGATGAAATAAATCATTCTCTACTATTATTCTGACATTTCACATTCTTAAAATAAAGTGGTGATCCTAACTGAACTAACACAGGGAATTTTTATTAGGAATAAATGTCAAGAATTGTGAAAAACTGAGTTTAAATGTATTTGGCTAAGGTGTATGTAAACTTCCGACTTCAACTGTATATATGATGGTGTGTATGGACAGTATATGAATAGAAATAGTTATATAGGATGCGCCTTGACTAGAATACAGTACAGTGGCTTGCGAAAGTATTCACCCCCTTGGCATTTTTCCTATTTTGTTGCCTTACAACCTGGAATTAAAATAGATTTTTGGGGGGGTTGTATCATTTGATATGCCTACCACTTTGAAGATGCAAAATGTTTTTCTTGTGAAACAAACAAGAAATAAGACATAACATTTTTAACTTGAGCATGCATTACTATTCACCACCCCAAAGTCAATACTTTGTAGAGCCACCTTTTGCAGCAATTACAGCTGCAAGTCTTTTGGGGTATTTCTCTATAAGCTTGGCACATCTAGCCACTGGGATTTTTGCCCATTCTTCAAGGCAAAACTGCTCCAGCTCCTTCAAGTTGGATGGGTTCCGCTGGTTTACAGCAATCTTTAAGTCGTACCACAGATTCTCAATTGGATTGAAGTCTGGGCTTTAACTAGGCCATTCCAAGTCATTGAAATGTTTCCCCTTAAACCACTCAAGTGTTGCTTTAGCAGGATGCTTAGGGTCATTGTCCTGCTGGAAAGTGAACCTCTGTCCCAGTATCAAATCTCTTGAAGACTGAAACAGGTTTCCCTCAAACATTTACCTGTATTTAGCGCCATCCATCATTCCTTCATATCTGACCAGTTTCCCAGTCCCTGTCGATGAAAAACATCCCCACAGCACGATGCTGCCACCAGCATGCTTCACTGTGGGAATGGTGTTCTCGGGGTGATGAGAGGTGTTGGGTTTGCGCCAGACATAGCGTTTTCCTTGATGGCCAAAAAGCTAAATTTTTGTCTCATCTAACCAGAGTACATTCTTCCATATGTTTGGGGAGTCTCCCACATGCCTTTTGGCGAACACCAAACGTTTTCTCTGGCCACTCTTCCGTAAAACCCAGCTCTGTGGAGTGTGCGGCTTAAAGTGGTCCTATGGACAGATACTCCAATCTCCACTGTGGAGCTTTGCAGCTCCTTCAGGGTTATCTTGGGTCTCTTTGTTGCCTCTGATTAATGCCCTCTTTGCCTGGTTCGTGAGTTTTGGTGGGCGAACCGCTCTTGGCAGGTTTGTTGTGGTGCCATATTCTTTCCATTTCTTAATAATGGATTTAATGGTGCTCCGTGGGATGTTCAAAGTTTCTGGTATTTTTTTATAACCCAACCCTGATCTGTGCTTCTCCACAACGTTGTCCCTGACCTGTTTGGAGAGCTCCTTGGTCTTCATGGTGCCACTTGCTTAGTGGTGTTGCAGACTCTAGGGCCTTTCAGAACAGGTGTATATATACTGAGATCATGTGACAGATCATGTGTCACTTAGATTGCACACAGGTAGACTTTATTTAACTAATTATGTGACTTCTGAAGGTAATTGGTGTCGTGGCAATTTCCTGTATTACCAAATGAGGAGAGTTACAAACCACACACCAGTCAGTTATACTTAAACTTTAATAATAATTAAGCTTTGCAATAGCATTTGACTTTCAACAATTCACTATCTCTAATGAATAGTTGAGTGTCAACATAATGGCAACTGAGATCTTTTATAGCAAAGATACACCCCTCTCAACTTACATGACGAACCACAGATCTTAGGAAAACTTCACAAAGGGCCTTTTACTTGAGAAAGGAGTATCCCATAGCCAGATAGCATTAGCTATACATTTTCGTTCAGTTTGGTCTCTAAGACGAGGTTCTAATCTCGTTCCTGGTACTTCATAGTACCAAAACATTACCTCATCCAAGGCATAACTCAATTATCAACTCTATATACTCCCATCTCAAGTAAACCCCCTCCTGGACAAGCTCACTGAGGAGGGTGACTTGCGCACAGACATTGTGGAGCCAAGAGATAATTGGTTCCCCCTTAATCACGCCAGCCCTTCACATGGTTTAACAGATACATTCACAAATGAAGACAATGTTCCATTCTGACCTCTCCCTTTCTGATATTCTGCATATTACCAGAGACATGTAAAAGACAAGCCTGACCTCTCCCCTCTCTGGGCTCCAAGTGACTGAGGCCTAGCTGAGAAGGGAAAAGTGCAACTTCCAACAGTATAGTCCAAAGGGAGACATTCTAATGACAAGTATCTCACATAAGCATATTATGTAGATAAGACATCTTATTTATCTATGTTACCCAACTAATTCTGATTCATCCTCCACATTGGTTTCACCAAATCTTATTTAGGGGCTTCATAGCAAAGGGGGTGTATACATATGCACGCACCACTTTTCAAAATTTTTGAAACAAGTTATTTTTTTCATTTCACTTCACCAATTTGGAAAAAATGTTGTATGTCCATTACATGTAATCCAAATAAAAAAATCCATTTAAATTACAGGTTGTAATGCTACAAAATAGTAAAAATGCCAAGGTGGGTGAATACTTTTGCAAGGCACTGTATATACATATGAAGTGGGTAAAACAGTATGTAAACATGATTAAACTGACCAGTGTTCAATAACTATGTGCATAGGGCAGCAGTCTCTAGGTGCAGGGGTAGAGTACCGGATGGTAGCCGGCTAGTAACAGTGACTAAGTTCAGGGCAGAGACTGGCTAGTAGTGACTTTATCAGTCTGATGGCCTGGAGATAAAAGCTGTTTATCAGTTTCTCTGTCCTAGCTTTGATGCACCTGTATTGTCTCCACCTTCTAGATGGTAGCGGGGTGAACAGGCCGTGGATCCAGGACCTCTATACCAGGCGGTGTCAGAGGAAGGCCCTAAAAATGGTCAGACTCAGCTACCCTAGTCATAGACTGTTCTCTCTGCTACCGCACGACAAGTGGTTCCGATGCACCAAGTCTGGAACCAACAGGAACCTGAACAGCTTCTACCCCCAAGCCATACGACTGCTAAATAGTTAGTCAGGATAGCTATTTGGTTAACTATTTAACTGTTTGCATTGACCTTTTTTTGCACAAACTCTTTTGACTCATCACATACGCTGCTGCTACTGTTTATTATCTGTCCTGTTGCCTAGCCACTTTATATTTACCTATATGTACATATCTACCACAATTACCTCATACCCCCTGCACATCCACTCGGTACTGGTACCCAGTGTATATAGCCAAGTTATCCTTACTCATGGTGGATTTATTCCTCATGCTATTTTTCTATTATTTCTAAATGTTTCTCTCTGCATTGTTGGAAAGGGCAGTAATTAAGCATTTCACTGTTAGTCCACACCTGTTGTTTAGGAAGCGTGACAAATACTAATTTTATTTGACCTTTCCATTGTTATAGAGACCTCGTCAAATAGAATACCCAGAAATCAGAGCAATGCAAAATATGTCAATTTGTCCCGTTTTTAGTTCTGAGAACAGTTTTCAGATCTCTAGGGGGTTTATTCATATTCATTTTGAATTAGTCCACACTTCCCAAGACCTGGACTAAAAAAATCTTTAGGTCTAATAATTATGCCATCATGTTCTCCTTTGACTATAATGATTCTATATAATAAAAAATAATAAAAAAATTAGGGCGCAGTCTGTTATAAGATCTCAATAACATACCTAGGCCTACTGGTAATAATAGGTAGGCCTACATCATGTTGTAATAAAAAAAATGCAGGTTTTCACTCTCAAAACCACACTTTTTTGTAGAAAACCGACACAGTTTTCATTCAAACAGCGCATGATGACTGAATTGCGCATTGCAAAGATTCAACCAAGATTTCGGAGCAATCTTTTGGTTCGCATATCCATTGTTGTTAGTATTTGCTAGTAGATATCATACATTAAATCGTCTTTCCCCAACACTACCTACCTGCTACGGATGTCGTTCTTCTGTGAGCTGCTCTCTATGCGACAACAAGTGGAGAGCTGCGCGCTCTTGCTGCCTGACGGGCGATATTCCGCTGAAATTAGGCTGTGTGCGGTTTTACATGAATGGAACTCACGTGCTTTGCGTTTGTGTAGGCTGCTTTGAACATGATTTCTCTATTGTACACATAAGTGATACGGTGTATACCTCCACTACACTACTTTTATTACGCATCAGCGGGCAGTATACGCAATTCCCAAGTGAAAAAATAAGATCTGTATTATTGTTTTGATTGACATGTTCTAAAATAATCGCAACGAAAATTGTTTATTTTATTCAATGCTGCAGCTATATAATACTTAGTTAAAACAGACACCTTGCATTCTACCTGCACCGTCATGAACGTATAGTCTAGTGACTGTCTCAGGTAAATGTAGGTTTACCACTGTTGGGAGACCTAATGACCCCGCTGATTACGTTCGATGATTACTAGCATTGTGTAAGACATTGTGTATTCATTTGACTCAACCAGCATTTTTATTATTCTAGAATGTGAACATTTAGACCACATTTGCCATTGATCTGTCACTGTAACAAGTGCAAAGGTCGGGACAGTAGTGAGAGAATGCTGATCGGCATGATAGATTAAACATTCGATCATTATTATTAGTTAATTGTTAAATATGACAGTAAACACTTACCCATCTCCTTGATTTTAATATTGGTGTCGAAGAGAGACTGGTTCTTTCGACCCAAAAAATGCAACGGTCCCTTTTTCATTTTTTTGTCCTATTGGTAGACCTATTGTACAGATGAATCGTTAACACGTGATATTATACAGGCGCTTCCATAGCCATTCGTCAAAAACGTATTAATTCATTAATTAGTCTTAACGACAGGTGTATTACTGAATCCTCACTGATTCGGTGAAAACTTCGAGGTAGAGAGAAAATGGCCACCGCCCCTGCCTCCTCCCCTTTTCCTGTGCCTCCCTCTTTTGTAAGCCCACAGGGGAAGCAGAGAAAGAACAAACATACATCATCCCCAACCCTGTGCCTGCCTACAATGTATCACAGCAACATTCCAATATCATACAGATCTTTCCAACTGTCCTCCCACTTTCCCTGTTATGTTTCATTGTGGGTGGTGATGTGCTTGTTAGACTTGGCAAAATAATGATTATTACTGTTGACTTAGAAGAGTAGCTTATAAATCGGTTGCCCTCTTCAAGCCAATGGTTTGTCATGATGAGCTGGCACAGGTGTAGAATCTTAAAGGCCCAGTGCAGCCAATATTCTGTTTTTCTGTGTTTTGTATCATATTGTACAACAGCTGTTGAAACTAAAACTGTAAAAGTGTGAAATTATTTTCATCACTGTTATTTCCTGATTGCTGATTGCTGGCTGAAAATACAAGTTTGCCTGGTGATATCACCAGGTGGTAAATTGGTTAATAGACCAATAACAAAGAATTCCAAACCTCTCAGCCAAAGACAGCAAGTTATTGGACCGTTTAGGCTTGATCGATGGTTAGGCTACTAGCTGACCAAAATTAAGATACATGAAAAGTGCAATACTGTTTATATAACCGTGTGTTAGGCCCAGAGTTTTCAGTGAATTTATGTAACTCACAAAGCTCGTCAGCATTTCCTGTGATGCAGGAATTTCTCAGCAACAAAAGAGTGATCAAATTCAGATCCAGTATAAGTATAAGCCCCTGTACAGTATAAGCCCCATAACGATACATTAGGCTTCGTTACGAGGACCATGCTCTTCATTAGAATCAAATTCAAATGAGACTTACAGTGCCTTCAGGAAGTATTCATACCCCTTGACTTATTCCACTTTTGTTGTGTTACAGTCTGAATTCAAATTGATTAAATTGATTTCTTCTCTCACCCACCAACACACCATACCCCATAATGACAAAATTAAAACATGTTTTTGGGGAAATGTTAGCAAATTTATTGAAAATGAAATACAGAAGCATAGGTAAAGATCTGTTGTTCTGCCCCTGAGCAAGGCAGTTTATTCTGTCTATTAGGTTAGTATTGTGGAGTAACTACAATGTTATTGATCCATCCTCAGTTTTCTCCTATCACAGCCATTAAACTCTGTAACTGTTTTCAAGTCACCATTGGCCTCATGGTGAAATTCCTGAGCAGTTTCCTTCCTCTCCGGCAACTGAATTAGGAAGGATGCCTGTACCTTTGTAGGGACTGGGTATATTGATACTTCATCCAAAGTGTAATTATTAACTTCACCATGCTCAAAGGGATATTAAGTATCTGCTTTTTTTTTTACCCATCTACCAATAGGTGCCCTTCTTTGCGATGCATTGGAAAACCACCCTGGTCTTTGTGGTTGAATCAGTGTTTGAAATCCACTGCTCAACTGAGGGACCTTACAGATAAGTGTACTGTATGTGTGGGGTACAGAGATTAGGTAGTCATTAAGAAATCATTTTAACACTATTATTACACACAGGAGTCCATTGAACTTATTATGTGACTTGTTGAGCCCATTTGTACTCCTGAACTTATTTAGGATTGCTGTAACAAAGAGGTAGAATACTTATTGACTCAAGTCATTTCAGATTTTAATTTGTAAGTAATTTGTAAAAATGTCTAAACACATAGTTCCACTTATGGGGTATTGTGTGTAGGCCAGTGACCCAACATCTCAATTTGATCCATTTTAAATTCAGCCTGTAACACAACAAAATGTGGAAAAAGGCACTGTATGCTAGCTGATAGCAGCCAAACACAAGTATTTTACAATCTTGAGGTGTGAGTGTGTGAATTGAGGGCCCGAATTTGTGTTATTTGAGAGTTTTTTTTTTACCTGAGCTTTTTGTTTTCCTGCTTTACTTCGTTAAACCAGTTCTGTCAGTTGCTAAGAATTGTTTCATTTTTTTGTCCATGATTTGATTTACCTCCCTTGGCAGATTGCTGAATCAGAGTAGCACATGGCCATTGGTAAGACATTGGTCATGGTTTGGTATCTCGATAACAGTCACAACACAAATCAAATCAAATTGTATTTATTACATGCGCCGAATACAACTGGTGTAGACTTTACAGTGACAAGCTTGCTCACAAACCTTTCCCAATGATTCAGAGTTTAAAAAAAAATAATACAAAATAAAATAGTAACTAACACAAAGAATGGAATAAAATACACAAGAATGGAGCTATATACAGGGAGTACCAGTACCAGATAAATGTGCAGAGGTACTAGGTATTTAAGGTACAGTTGAAGTCGGAAGTTTACATACACTTAGGTTGGAGTCATTAAAACTCGTTTTTCAACCACTCCACAAATTTCTTGTAACAAACAATTGTTTTGGCAAGTCGGTTAGGACATCTACTTTGTGCATGACACAAGTAATTTTTCCAACAACTGTTTACAGACAGATTATTTCATTTATAATTCACTGTATCACAATTCCAGTGGGTCAGAAGTTGACTGTGCCTTTAAACAGCTTGGAAAATTCCAGAAAATGTTGTCATGGCTTTAGAAGCTTCTGATAGGCTAATTGACATCATTTGAGTCAATTGGAGGTGTACCTGTGGATGTATTTCAAGGCCTACCTTCAAACTCAGTGCCTCTTTGCTTGACATCATGGGAAAGACAAAAGAAATCAGCCAAGACCTCAGGAAAAAAAATGTAGATGTCCACAAGTCTGGTTCATCCTCTGGAGAAATTTCCAAACGCCTGAAGGTACCATGTTTATCTGTACAAACAATAGTACGCAAGTATAAACACCATGGGACCACGCAGCCGTCATACCGCTCAGTAAGGAGACACGTTCTGTCTCCTTGAGATGAACGTACTTTGGTGCGAAAAGTTCAAATCAATCCCAGAATAACAGCAAAGGACCTTATGAAGATGCTGGAGGAAACAGGTACAAAAGTATCTATATCCACAGTAAAACGAGTCCTATATCAACATAACTTGAAAGGCCGCTTAGCAAGGAAGAGGCCACTGCTCCAAAACCGCCATTAAAAAAAGCCAGACTACAGTTTGCAACTGCACATGGGGACAAAGATCGTACTTTTTGGAGAAATGTCCTCTTGTCTGATGAAACAATAATAGAACTGTTTGGCCATAATGACCATCGTTATCCTTGGAGGAAAAAGGGGGATGCTTGCAAGCCAAAGAACACCATCCCAACCGTGAAGCACGGGGATGGCAGCATCATGTTGTGGGGGTGCTTTGCTGCAGGAGGTACTGGTTGCACTTCACAAAATAGATGGCATCATGAGGCAGGAAAATTAGGTGGCTATATTGAAGCAACATCTCAAGACATCAGTCAGGAAGTTCAAGTTTGGTCGCAAATAGGTCTTCCAAATGGACATTGACCCCAAGCATACTTGCAAGCAAAGTTGTGGCAAAATGGCTTAAGGACAACAAAAATCAAGTTATTGGAGTGGCCATCACAAAGCCCTGACCTCAATCCTATAGAAGCTTGTGGAAGGCTACCCAAAACGTTTGACCCAAGTTAAACAATTTAAAGGCAATGCTACCAAATAGTAATTGAGTGTATGTAAACTTCTGACCCACTGGGAATGTGACGAAAGAAATAAAAGCTGAAATTAATCATTCTCTCTATATTATTCTGACATTTCACATTCTTAAAATAAAGTTGTGATCCTAGCTGACCTAAGACAGGGAATTTTTACTAGGATTAAATGTCAGGAATTGTGAAAAACTGAGTTCAAATGTATTTAGCTAAAGTGTATGTAAACTTTCGACTTCAACTGTAGATATGTACATGAAGGCAGGGTAAAGTGACTAGGCATCAGGATCGATAATAATAAGAGTAAAATAAAGAACAGAGTAGCAGCAGCAAATGATGAGTGTAAAAATTTGTGTATGTATGTGTGTTTATGTTGTGTTGGTCTGCGTGTGTGTGTTGTGTGCGTGTGTGCATATGTAGTGTATGTGAAGGTGTGAGGGTTATGTGTGGGAGTGACAGTGTAGTGTGACAGTGTAGTGTGTGTGTATATAAAGTCTAGTGAGTGTGTGTAGGGTCAGTGCAAGATGGAGTCAGTGCAGATAGTACATGTACCATTAATTGACTATTTAGCAGTCTGGCTATTTAGCAGTCTGGCTATTTTGCAGTCTTGTGGCTTGGGGGTAGAAGCTGTCTCAGAGCCTGTTGGTCCAAGAGCCGATGCTCCGGTACTGTTTGCCGGACGGTAGCAGAGTGAACAATCTATGGCTTGGGTGGCTGAAGACTTTGGCAATTCTTTAGCCCTTCCTCTGACACCGATTGATATAACGGCCCCAGTGATGTACTCGGCTGTCTGCACCACCCTCTGTAGCGCTTTGCGGTCAAGGGTGGTGGAGTTGCCATACCAAGCGGTGATGCAGCCAGTCAAGAAGTGCAGCTGTAGAATTTTGTGAGCATCTGAGGGCCCATGCCAAACATTTTCAGCCTGCCGTACCCTCTTCACGACTGTGCGGGTGTGTGTGGACCATGTTAAGGCTTTAGTGGACGCCAAGGAACTTAAAGCTCTCGACCCGCTCCACAACAACCCTATCAATGTGGATGGAGGCATGCTCTCCCCTCTTTCTCCTATGGTTCACAATCAGCTCCTTGGTCTTACTGATGTTGAGGGACAGGTTGTTGTCCTGGCACCACACTGCTATGTCTCTGACCTCCCCTCCCTGTAGGCTGTCTCATCACCATCGGTGATCAAGCCCACCACTGTCGTGTCATCAGCAAACTTGATGATGGTGTTGGCGTCATGGGTGAACATGGAGTACAGGAGGCGACTAAGCACACACCCCATGTTGAGGGTCAATGTGGCAGAGGTGTTGTTGCCTACCCTCACCAACTGGAGCTGGCCCATCAAGAAGTCCAGGATCCAGTTGCAGAGGTTCAGTCCCAGGGTCCCTAGCTTGGTGATGAGTTTGGAGGAGACTATGGTGTGGAACGCTGAGATGTAGTCTATGAACAGCATTTCCCCTCTTGTCCAGGTGGGAGAGGGTAGTGTGAAGTGCGATAGAGATTGAGTGGATCTGTATGCGACTTGGAGTGTGTTTTGGAGTGTGTCTAACCCTAGGGTGTTTTTTTTGTTTAAAAAAAAAATAAGAATAATTTCATTTTACCCCCTTTTCGTGGTATCCAATTGTTAGTAGTTACCATCTTGTCTCATCGCTTCAACTGCGTCCTCCGAAACACAACCCAATCAAGCCGCACTGCTTCTTAACACAGCGCGCATTCAACCCGGAAGCCAGCCGCACCAGTGTGTCGGAGGAAACACCGTGCACCTGGCGACCTGGTTAGCGCGCACTGAGCCCAGCCCGCCACAGGAGTCGCTACTGCACGATGAGACACTGATATCCCTACCGGCCAAATCTTCCCTAACCCGGACGACGCTAGGCCAATTGTGCGTCGCCCTACAGACCTCCTGGTCACGGCCGGCTGCGACAGAGCCTGGGCGCGAACCCAGAGTCTCTGGTGGCACAGCTAGCACTGCGATGCAGTGCCCTAGACCACTGTGCCACCCGGGAGGCCTGATGTTGTTGATGTTGTCATGACCAGCCTTTCAAATAAATTCATAATTACGGATGTGAGTGCTACAGGGCGATAGTCATTTAGGTAGGTTACCTTGGAGCTCTTGGGAACAGGGACAATGGTGGTCAGCTTGAAACATGTTGGGATTACAGACGGGGACAAGGTGACATTGAAAATGTCTGTGAAGCCCTAGTATTCCGTCTGGCCGCTGATTGTTAACCTCTAAACGTTTTGCTCACATCGGCCACGGAGAGCGAGATCACACAGTCATCCAGAAAAACAGCGTCTTTCACTCAAGGCACAGTGTTATATTCCTTGAAGTGATCATAAAAGGCAATTAGCTTGTTTGAGAGTTCTGCATCACTGGGAAACTCATGACTGGGTTATTGACTGCAAGCCCTGCCACATACGACGAGCGCTGTAGCCGCTGTAATTGGGGGGACGGTGTTTTGGTGGGCTCCCGAGTGTCACAGCGGTCTAAGGCACTGAATCTCCATGCTAGAGGCATCATTATAGACCTTGGTTTGATCCTGGGCTGTATCACAACTAGCTGTGATTGGCCCATCGTCGTCCGGGTTAGGGTTTGGCCCAGGGCAGGCCGTCATTGTAAATAAGAATTAGTTCTTAACTGACTTACCTAGTTCAATAAAGGTTCAATAAAAAATAAATAGGATTCCACCTTCCTCCTATATTGTAATTTTGCATGTTTGATGTCTCGTCAGAGGTTGTAGCGGGATTTCTTCTATGCGTCCATGTCCATGTCAGGATAATTGTAAGCAGTAGCTCAAGCCTTTAGCCCAGCTTGGATATTGCCTGTAATCCATGGTTTCTGGTTTGGATACATTCTTATAATCACTGTGGGGTTGACATTGTCTATGCACTTATTGATGAAACCTGTGATTGTTGTGGTAAACTCCTCAATGTTATCGGATGAATCCTGGAGCATAAACAGGAAGCAGGAGACTGGAATCATGGTCAGATTTGCTGAAGGGAGGACGAGGGAGGGCCTTGTATGCGTTTCTGTGGGTAGAATAAACACTTATTTATTCCGCTGGAGTGGCCCAGGTAAGCATACTAATGCAAAGATGTGAGATGAGAGCTTCGTTAAGAGGATCAAGAATCCTCTCACACAATGGGTCTACACTATGTACACCCTACCCACCAGCTGCACCATATTGGGTTCACGAAGAGGGTGTGACTTGATTAGTATTTTCATCTTCCACCAGTGACCCAAGGTTTTGAAGAGGTCATAGGTTAAAGTAAACACTGGCACTAGCTTGATTGGCATTCTTGATTTTTGGTATTGTTTGATGGCAAAGGCCAATCTCGGTAGTTAGCTTGTTAATCTCTCTGAATGTGGGTCAGAGGGCCATACCATAAAGACAAGTCTGTAAAAATTGATTTATTACTAAGCTATGGTGTTTTTCTATTCAGTTGGTTGGGGTTGAATGGAGAATGTAACAAACTGGATAAAGAAGGTAAGTTTCTAGAGACACGCATGGGTATGAACAGGACCGCATCATTAAGTTTGCTGACGACACAACAGTGGTAGGCCTGATCACCGACAACAATGAGATGGCCTATAGGGAGGAGGTCAGAGAACTGGCAGTGTGCTGCCAGGACAACAACCTCTCCCTCAATGTGAGCAAGACAAAGGAGCTGATCGTGGACTACTGGAAAAGGCTGGCCGAATAGGCCCCCATTAACATCGACGGGGCTGTAGTGGAGCGGGTCGAGAGTTTCAAGTTCCTTGAGGTCCACATCACCAACAAACTATCATGGTCCAAACATACCAAGACAGCCGTGAAGAGGGCACGACAAAACCTTTTGCCCCTCAGGAGACTGAAAAGATTTGGCACGGGTCCCCAGATCCTCAAAAGGTTCTACAGCTGTACCATTGAGAGCATCCTGACTGGTTGCATCACCGCCTGGTATGGCAACTGCTCGGCATCTGACCGTAAGGCGCTACAGAGGGTAGTGCGTACGACACAGTACATCACTGGGGCCAAGCTTCCTGCCATCCAGGACCTATACAATAGGTGGTGTCAGAGGAAAGCCCAAAAAATTGTCAGAGACTCCAGTCACCCAAGTTATAGACTGTTTTCTCTGCTACCGCACGGCAAGCGGTACCGAAGCGCCAAGTTTAGGACAAAAAGGCTCCTCAACAGCTTCTACCCCCAAGTCATAATACTGCTGAACAATTAATAAAATTGCCACCGGGCGATTTACATTGACCCCCCCCTCCCTTTTGTACACCGCTGCTACTCTCTGTTTATTATCAATGCATAGTCACTTCACTCCCACCTACATCTACAAATGACCTCAACTAACCTGTACCCTCGCACACTGACTCGGTACCGGTGCCCCCTGTATATAGCCTCCTTATTGTTATTCTTTTTGTGTTACTTTTTATTATTACTTTTTATTTTAGTCTACTTGGTAAATATTCTCTTAACTTTTCTTGAATTGCACTGTTGGTTAAGGGCTTGTAAGTAAGCTTTTCACAGTAAAGTCTACACTTGTTGTATTCGGCGCATGTGACAAATAAAGTTTGATTTGAATTCAGAAGTTCACAACCAAAAGGATGTTACCTGATGACATGTAGACTTGTGAAATGAATCTCAGAAATGTGCAGAAACACACACTTCTGTCTATACATCTATGTAAACTTAGACCGTGAAGTCAATTAGTAGAGACCATCTTCGGCACCTTCTTATGGTTTTCTTGGAGACAGGTACTAACACTGTTTCTATTTCACCAGTGGGAAGTCACCATGTTGACCGGCGACCGATACTGAGAGATGTTTAAAATATGCTGGCAGGCTTTTCTCAGACTCCCTCCCCATGGCTCAGAGAGCACAGCTACCTGTAGTCTATCCAGTACCTGTAGTCTATCCAGTACCTGTAGTCTATCCAGTACCTGTAGTCTATCCAGTACCTGTAGTCTATCCAGTGGATCAGCTGCAGTGCCAGCAGCTGTGCATGTCAAAAGTGCCTTGGATGTTTCTGGACATACTATGATATGATGAAGTCAAATTCTATACATCGATTTTGACCGATTGTAGTACAGTATATTTTGACAATTGTGAGTAACAGTATAGTTTGACAATTGTGAGTAATGTTCTTTATGCACATAAGATCTTAGAGGTGAAGAAGTCTTCTGGATACAGTTAAGTGGAATTCATATGGAAGAATAAATTATGTGAGCACCAGAGACATGATTCAAAGCTCTGTGTTATGACTGCAATTTGCTGCACCTTTAAACCCTGTTTCTATAGCTCATAAAACACTAGATCGCTATCTGTGACAACAGCAGTGGATAATAGAGAGTGACTTCTGCATTCTTACCGATGACTTATTCCCTGATTGTTTTATAAGTGTCCTCCTGACATGTAAAATCAGTGAATCAGTCAGACTCCAGTCACAAATATGATGACTTGCAACTCGACTTTGACTTTAACACCAATGACTCGTGACATGACTTGGACTTGAGCCTTATGACTCGACCTGACTTGATACCCTCCCCAAGCCCAAATATTAAAAATGATGCTATTAAAAAAAGTGTGCTGCATCAACTCTTCATTTAACGGTTTTACAGTTTGAATCGGACAGCAGTCAATCAAATTGTACCAGCTGAGAAAAAGTTGTGCGTGCCAACGCAGAGGAACGTCGGCGGGTGAATTCAGATGGAGCCCTTGGAAAGATGATACCGCAAATTATTATTTTCGGATATAAAGACTACGCTGTATCAACAAAAAACGAATTGCAACTTGCAAAACGAATTGCAACTTGCAAAACGAATTGCAACTTGCAAAACATGCGGGAAGAAAATTACAGAAGGAGGCGCAACAATTTCCAACTTTGTTCGACATTTGAAGCTGCACAAAGAACGGTAAGTCGTGGCTAATATAGCCGACTGCTATATATTTTATTACTTTACTGGTGTATCATGTCGGCTAACGTAACATTAAATCAATTATCCTCCACACAGTCAGTCAGTGCGTCAGTGCGGGAACGTGATCATTGCACCCAAGATTGAGCTACAACTGGCTAGGCAGCTGGTAGCCTAAATCTTGCCTGATGTTACTGCTGTTCCTAAAACCATTTACATAGATTAGCCTACTGTAACCACACAGAGAGAGAGAGTGTGTGTGTGTGTGTGTTAAGGTTGGGCGATTGTGTATGTAACGGATGTGAAATGGCTAGCTAGTTAGCGGGTACGCGCTACTAGCGTTTCAATCAGTTACGTCACTTGCTCTGAAACCTAGAAGTAGTATTGCCCCTTGCTCTGCAAGGGCCGTGGCCTTTGTGGAGCGATGTGTAACGATGCTTCGTGGGCGACCGTTGTTGATGTGTGCAGAGGGTCCCTGGTTCGCGCCCGTGTCGGGGCGAGGGGACGGTATAAAGTTATACTGTTACATGTACAAGCCTACATCGCCCGATTGCGCCCTATAGCGGGGGTGTCTTTCTCATGGCTACCCATGTATTTCCATGGAAATATAACATTTATTTGTAAAGTAATAAATATATAGATATTTTTAAAAGCATTCATGATTTGCGTAAATGTCATATACTATTACTCTTGTTAAAAATATGAAATGGTGTTACATTTGGTGAAAAGCACATTATGACTTGTTTAGGACTCGAAACTCAAAGTTTAGGACTTGAGACTTGACGTGATACTTGACGGTCTTGACTTGAGACTTGACTCGGACTTGCCTGTCTTGACTTGGGACATGACTTGGGACTTGAGTGCTAAGACTTGAGACTTACTTGTGACTTGTAAAACAATGACTTGGTCCCACCTCCGCTGATTACTCATGAGTAAATGAGTATCTGGGGTCATCTGATGGCCAAAACATTAAAAGTCTGACTGACATTGATTTGACTAGCCTAAAAATATCTGCAGTGATTAAACTAAGCACAATCACAGCAAGGAAGTTTAAACTGAGCCACATAGAGTTGATTGTGTTTTGACTCAATGTATGAGATATTGTTACCATAGAAATAGAGTAATTCGTTTATTATAGTCATTCAAATTCTGTGATTGTGACACACAAAGGGATTTGGATTCCCCCCAAGGGTTCTGTCATTGATGATGCTACCAAACTGCATTGTGATGTCATAGGCCCAACATCAACAACTTGTTTTGTGGTTGACTCTGAGGCCTCAGTAGCTCTCGGCAGGGCCACCAGGAGGCAGTCTCTGTTTGTAGGGGGAAGAAGAAGGGGAATTTGAGGCTAGACGCCTATTGCTGTCTCTGCTCAGTCCAGTCACACCGTTCAGCCCATTCTCTCACTGTGATGGAGATGACACCAGATGGACGAGCCTTAAAAATGTCTCAGGTAGCTCAACAACTGTTGTAGATTTACAGTCTTTAGAGTAAACTAGGGCAAGC
The DNA here is from genome assembly GCF_045679555.1 of Salvelinus alpinus. Classification (NCBI taxonomy): domain Eukaryota; kingdom Metazoa; phylum Chordata; class Actinopteri; order Salmoniformes; family Salmonidae; genus Salvelinus; species Salvelinus alpinus. The sequence goes on along the minus strand of NC_092097.1, from coordinate 27,418,020 downwards.
TGAATGGATCACTTTGGGCTGAGTAATTATCTTAATTATCGGCTATGAAAAGCCGACTGACATTTATTCCTGATTATTATTTGACCATGCTTGTCATTTATGAACATTTTGAACATCTTGGCCATGTTCTGTTATAATCTCCACCCGGCACAGCCAGAAGAGGACTGGCCACCCCTCATAGCCTGGTTCCTCTCTAGGTTTCTTCCTAGGTTTTGGCCTTTCTAGGGAGTTTTTCCTAGCCACCGTGCTTCTACACCTGCATTGCTTGCTGTTTGGGGTTTTAGGCTGGGTTTCTGTACAGCACTTCGAGATATTAGCTGATGTACGAAGGGCTATATAAAATAAACTTGATTGATTGAGTAAAAGGTGCTTGAGGGAAGGTTTTTGTGGGAGAGACAGACCAATAACACAAGCACTTCAAGACCTCCTAAAATACTGGGCTGGTCAGTGGTCTCACTGAAGTATTCTGTTTATGTAGAAGACTTGTCTGGCAGTGGTCTTCTACAGTTGGACACTGATATCGAGAACATCAAATGTATCTTAGCTACACACACTATATATACAGTACCAGTCAAAAGTTTGGACACCTACTCATTCAAGAGTTTTATTTACTGCACACTCTTGGCATTCTCTCAACCAGCTTCATCTGGAATGCTTTTCCAACAGTCTTGAAGGAGTTCCCACATATGCTGAGCACTTGTTGGCTGCTTTTCCTTCACTCTGCGTTCCAACTCATCCCAAACCATCTCAATTGAGTTGAGGTCGGTTGATTGTGGAGGCCAGGTCATCTGATGCATCACTTCATCACTCTCCTTCTTGGTCAAATAGCCCTTACACAGCCTGGAGGTGTGTTGGGTCATTGTCCTGTTGAAAAACAAATGATAGTCCCACTAAGCGCAAACCAGAGATGGCGTATCATTGCAGAATGCCATGGTAGCCATGCTGGTTAAGTCTGCCTTGAATTCTAAATAAATCACTGACAATGTCACCAGCAAAGCAACCCCAAACCATTACATTTACATTTACATTTAAGTCATTTAGCAGACGCTCTTATCCAGAGCGACTTACAAATTGGTGCATTCACCTTATGATATCCAGTGGAACAACCACTTTACAATAGTGCATCTAACTCTTTTAAGGGGGGGGGGGGTTAGAAGGATTACTTTATCCTATCCTAGGTATTCCTTAAAGAATCACACCTCCTCCTCCATGCTTCACGGTGGGAACCACACATGAGGAGATCATCCATTCACCTACTCTGCGTCTCAGAAAGACACAGTGGTTGGAACCAAAAATCTCAAATTTGGACTCATCAGACCAAAGCACAGATTTCCACCGGTCTAAGGTCCATTGCTTGTGTTTCTTGGCCCAAGCATCTCTTCTTATTATTGGTGTCCTTTAGTAGTGGTTTCTTTGCAGCAATTCGACCATGAAGGGCTGATTCACACAGTCTCCTCTGAACAGTTGATGTTGAAATGTGTTTGTTACTTGAACTCTGTGAAGCATTAATTTAGGCTGCAATTTGTGAGGCTGGTAACTCTAATGAACTTATCCTCTGCAGCAGAGGTAACTCTGGGTCTTCCTTTCATGGAGCCAGTTTCATCATAGCGCGTGGTTTTTGCTGTATATACAGTACAAAAGTATGTGGACACCCCTTCAAATTAGATCAAATCAAACACACAGCCATGCAATCTTTATAAACAAACCTTGGCAGTAGAATGGCCTTATGGAAGAACTCAGTTACTTTCAACATGGCACTGTCATATAATGCCACCTTTCCAACAAGTCAGTCTGTAAAATTTCTGCCCTGCTAGAGCTGCCCTGTTCAACTGTAATTGTGAAGTGGAAACGTCTACGAGCAACAATGGCTCAGCCGCAAAGTGGTAGGCCACACAAGCTCACAGTCAGCTGGAATGGTGTAAAGCTCACCGCCATTGGACTCTGGAGCAGTGGAAACACGTTCCCTGGAGTGATGAATCACGTTTCACCATCTGGCAGTCCGACGGACGAATCTGGGTTTGGCGGATGCTAGGAGAACGCTACCTGCTTGAATGCATAGTGCCAACTGTACATTTTGGTGGAGGAGGAATAATAGTCTCGGGCTGTGTTTATGGTTCGGGCTAGGCCTCTTAGTTCCAGTGAAGGGAAGTCTTAACGATACAGCATACAATGACATTCTTCTGTGCTTCCAACTTTGTGGCAACAGTTTGGGGAAGGCCCTTTTCTGTTTTAGGATGACAATGCCCCTGTGCACAAAGCGAGGTCCATACAGAAATGTTTTTTTTTAGATCTGTGTGTAAGAACTTGACTAGCCTGCACAGAGCCCTGACTTCAACCCCATCGAACACCTGTGGGATGAATTGGAATGCCAACTGTGAACCAGGCCTAATCGCCCAACATCAGTGCCCGACCTCACTAATGCTCTTGTGGCTGAATGGAAGCAAGTCCCCACAGCAATGTTCCAATTTCTACTGGAAAGCCTTCCCAGAAAAGGAAAAGTGGAGGCTGTTATAGCAGCAAAGGGGGGACCAACTCCATAATTTATTTTTGTATCCTTTATTTATCTAGGCAAGTCAGTTAAGAACAAATTCGTATTTACAATGACAGCCTACCCCGGCCAAACCCTAACGACGCTGGGCCAATTGTGAGCAGCCCTATGGGACTCCCAATCACGGCAAGTTGTGTTCCAGCCTGGAATCGAACCAGGGTCTGTAGTGACGCCTCTAGCACTGAGATGCAATGCCTTAGACCACTGTGCCACTCGGGAGCCCCAAATGCCCATGATTAATGCCCATGATTTTGGAATGAAACGTTCGACAAGCAGGTGTCCACATACTTTTGGTAATGTCGTGTACTTATCAGTATTTCACTGCAATAATTAATCATATCCTGACATATTTTGGGCCAGCCATACCCTCCCCCTAATCTGAACAATATGAATCCATACTGGATATGTAGTTATTTAAAAAATATGTGTGTCTTTGATCCCCTCAGGTCCTGAGGAACCCACTGAAAACCCTGGTGCCTGTCAATGCCAGCAGGAACAGAGTGGTGGACAAACAGATGGAGCTCCTTGTCTTCTCCTGGAGGCGACGACAGAATGGGAGGGCCCTGCTGCCCCCCATGACCCACCCAGGCCATGCCATCAAACAATCCAGTGGTCCTCCCTGCAGCTCGGAGCCCCTGCCTTGGCTCAACGTGGGCTCCAATTCCCTGATGCCCTTCTACACAGTGGTGAAGCCCACCTGCGGCTACCGCTTCTCCAGGGCGGCAGACCACAAGCGCCGGCACATCGGCATCCCCGCCAGCAACCCAGTCATGTGGAGGAGCTGCTAGGCATGGTCTCACAATAAACATGAAGTAGCCTAAAGCTGCCCTGAATTGACTAAATTGTATGTCAGAACTTTCCCCAGCTTGCCAAATTAGTATTTAAATCAAAACCTACTGAAATTCAAAGTTTGTATAAGAATAAGAATATGAATTGTTTCTTATGACTGACATTAAAATGTAGCACACAAGACCTTATACAACCCCTTGATGCTCTGTCATAGTGGACAGTGTGTGTAAACAGATCTCCTTGGCAGTTCCCACATGCCCCTTCCCAAAGGGTATTTATAAAGACCTAAAGGCTTAGTACTAACACTGAGACCAAAACACTAGCAGACCGCATTACAAAACAGACACAAAACAGACACAAAACAGGTCTCTGTTTTGTGTCTGTCTATTGCTCATTGATTGATAAGCAAGTGGATTTGCGAGGGGTTAGTTACTTTGTCAAAGACGCACAAAGTTCTGATTGGCTGTTAAGGGGCTCTCAGCATCCCTCTCATTGCAAAACATTGTTTGACTGTAAACTTTCGCTGGATGGGTTCACACACAGAAGTTCTATATTGTGGAATTATTTTATTTGCAGTGTTTTTCTTTTCTCATCTTTTATTTAGATAATTGTTTAGTAAATAGTTTGCAGGCAGTAAAATTATGGGGAATAACAGTGGTGTCTCTATTGAAGGACTTGGAACCTGTGAGAATCATCAGTGGTACAGGAAATTCAGAACGGAATGCCCATCTGGACAGCTCACCTTTTGCGAATTCAAACAGTTATTCGGCCTGAAAAACCTATCTGAAGCTTCTAAGGCCTACATCATGAGCATGTTTGAAATGTTGGATATGAATGACGTAAGATTACTTTTATCTCGATGACTAATGTTCATAGTTTATACAGTGCCTATAGAACGTCTACACCGCCCTTGGATTTCTTCACATTTTATTGTTACAAAGTGGGATTAAAATGGATTTCATTTCATTTTTTGTCAACGATCTACACAAAATACTCTGTAATGTCAAAGTGGAAGACTTTTTATTCTGATTTGTTATTAAAAAAAATAAAACACTAATATACCTTGATTAGATAATTATTCAACCCCCTGAGTCAATACATGTTAGAATCACCTCTGGCAGAGATTACAGCTGTGAGTCTCCTTGGGTAAGTGTCATAAGAACTTTGACTACAGAGGAGGCAAAACTGTACTTCAATACTATGATTCTCCCACACATAGCATGCAGTTGGGCCCAAGCTTGCTCTACAACATTAAAACCTTCACACAAAACATAAAGACATGGCTAAAGGCTAATCAGACTTGTGAACATAATCCCTAGCTGTGTATTGCCGCTTTCCATGTTGTCTGTTGTCTGTAGCTTGTGAGGTGTGGAAACACTTTGTTGCTTTTATGTATTTTATTTTGTTGCTTTTTGTGCTATTGCTCTGTCTGCGTGTGACGTGTTGCTTGTCCTATGTTGCTCTGCATGTGCTCACTGCTCATTGTTCGTCTGTATTAGTTATTGTAATTTTATTTTTAAACCTGCCCAGGGACTGCGGTTGAAAATTAGTCGGCTGGCTAAAACCGGCACCTTTATTGAAACGTTGATTATGGTGCACTGTCCCTGTAAAAATAAACTCAAACTCAAGCAACTGTGTTGAGCAATATTAGGCCAATATTCTTTAAAAAAATGTTCAAGCTTTGTCAAGGGGTTGGGGATCATGGCTAGACAGCAATTTTCTAGTCTTGCCATAGATTTTCAAGCAGATTTAAGTAAAAACGGTAACTTGGCCACTCCGGAACATTAGCTGTCTTCTTGGTGAACAACTCCAGTGCAGATTTGGCTTTGTGTTGTAGGTTATTGTCCTGCTATAAGGTGAATTTCTCTCACAGTGCCTGGTACAAAGGTTTCTCTCTAGAGTTTTGCCTGTGCTCAGCTCCATCCTGTTCCTTTTTATTCTGAAAAACTCCCCGGTCTTTGCCGATGTCAAGCATACCCGTACCATGGGGCCTCCCGAGTGGTGCAGTAGTCTAAGGAACTGCTAGCTGTGCCACTAGAGATTCTGGGTTCAAGTCCAGGTTGTGACTGGGAGACCCATGGGGAGGCGCACAATTGGCCCAGCGTCGTCCAGGTTAGGTTAGGGGAGGGTTTGTCCGGCAGGGATGTCCTTGTCCCATCGTGCGCCAGGGACTCCTGTGGCGGGTCGGGTGCAGTCAGCATGCCAATTGCACGCTCCCTAAAAACTTGAGACATCTGGCATTGTGTTGTGTTGTGTGACAAAACTGCACATTTTAGAGTGGACTTTTTTGTCACCAGCACAAAGTGCACCTGTGTAATGATCATGCTGTTTAATCAGCTTCTTGATATGCCACACCTGTCAGGTGGATGGATTATCTTGGCAAAGAAAAAATGCTCACTAACAGGGATGTAAACAAACTTGTGCACAACATTTGAGAGAAATAAGCTTTTGATGTGTATGAAAACATTTTGGGATCTTTTATTTCAGCTCATGAAACATGGGACCAACAATTTATGTGTTGCCATTATATTTTTGTTCAGTATATTTCAATTCCACTTTGTAAAGCAACAAAATGTGAAAAAGTTCAAGGGGGTGTAGACGTTCTATAGACACTCTACCTGTTTTTGCATCATGTATTTTTTCATATAGACTGAGGGGTCTGGATTTTTTTATCATCAATATAACATCACACTTAAAAAGACTCAAAGATCAGTGGTTTATGGTCAACTGAGGTACCCAGAGACAACTGTACCTGTAATGGGGTCCTGTGTGTAGCTGGTGTAGAGAGTCAGGCGTAGGACAGCAGAAATGAGTACTCAACGTACTTTACTCAAAATACAAAAATACAAGGCAAATATACGAGCCCACAATAACGGACCGATTTACAAAGAACAATCACTCACAAACAAACATGGGGAACAGAGGGTTAAATAATAAACAGGTAATTGGGTGAGTGAAACCAGGTGTGTAAGACCAAGACAAAACAAATGGAAAATGAAAAGTGGATCGGCGGTGGCTAGAAGACCGGTGACGTCGACCGCTGAACGCCGCCCGAACAAGAAGAGGGACCGACTTCGGCGGAAGTCGTGACAGTACCTCTATAAGAGATTTGGCCTAATTGGATCTCCCCTAAAATCTTAAACTGGCTTTAAGCGAATTGATAAGCCATATTGTAATATTTGCTAAACAACTTGTGTGAAAACTATGCTATAGCTCCGTATCAAGGAAATTGCACTCGAATTGTGTTGGTTTAATAGTTTAAAAAAAGTTGTTTCCGTTACAGTGGCCATTCAGATATTAGGCTATTTGTATTATATCTAGAACATAGATTTCTAGATATATGAACTAGATTTCCATCCAACAGATTTTCATGCAAATATTCTACAATCCGCATTAAAAACAATATGGTATTTTTCCCACCAGAGATGTTTCCATCAAAATGACTTGTTGCAGATAAAATCTGTGCGTGATGATGGCAGCCAAGCATCGGTGAACATTAAAAAAATATACCCTTGATATTAATTGGAAAGGAGCAAAGCTCATCACCTTCCACTATCACCAGCCTGTGAAGTTCATCATCATTTATTTCATCTGTAGCCTAATAAACAACACAGTTGTATGCTTTCCCAAGGAGTCGTAGTGGGAGGACCACACTATATGTCATTGCGTCACTCCCAAGTTTTCTTCCATATGGTTATTATATCAATATTTGCGCATAAAAGCGTTCCACCGTCATTTCTTGCATAATTAGTTGTACTGACACAAAAAGATCCCACCTTGTCAAGCGTATTTTGTTTTGTCGGCATTTACTGAAAGTTTACTGAAAAACGTTCTGTTTCTATCAGGCCTGTCATTTAAAAAAATTATCCGACATGCACTTTATTAGCATAAAAATGTTGAATGGAAACCTGGTTAGTGGCACAGAAAATATACTATATTTATACAGTACCAGTCAAAAGTTTGGACACATCTACTCATTTAAGGGTTTTTCTTTATTTTTAATATTTTCTACATTGTAGAAAAATTGGGGAGGACATCAAAACTATGAAATAACACATTTGGAATCATGTAGTAACCAAACAATTATTGAAATTATTCTACAATGTAGAAAATAGTAAAAATAAAGAAAAACCCTTGAATGAGTAGGTGTGTCCAAACTTTTGACTGGTACTGTATATATATATATATATATATATATATACACTGCTCAAAAAAATTAAGGGAACACTAAAATAACACATCCTAGATCTGAATGAATGAAACATTCTTATTAAATACTTTTTTCTTTACATAGTTGAATGTGCTGACTACAAAATCACACAAAAATTATCAATGGAAATCAAATGTATCAACCCATGGAGGTCTGGATTTGGAGTCACACTCAAAATTAAAGTGGAAAACCACACTACAGGCTGATCCAACTTTGATGTAATGTCCTTAAAACAAGTAAAAATGAGGCTCAGTAGTGTGTGTGGCCTCCACGTGCCTGTATGACCTCCCTACAACGCCTGGGCATGCTCCTGATGAGGTGGCGGATGGTCTCCTGAGGGATCTCCTCCTAGACCTGGACTAAAGCATCCGCCAACTCCTGGACAGTCTGTGGTGCAACGTGGCGTTGGTGGATGGAGCGAGACATGTTGTCCCAGATGTGCTCAATTGGATTCAGGTCTGGGGAACGGGCGGGCCAGTCCATAGCATCAATGCCTTCCTCTTGCAGGAACTGCTGACACACTCCAGCCACATGAGGTCTAGCATTGTCTTGCATTAGGAGGAACCCAGGGCCAACCGCACCAGCATATGGTCTCAGAAGGGGTCTGAGGATCTCATCTCGGTACCTAATGGCAGTCAGGCTACCTCTGGCGAGCACATGGAGGGCTGTGCGGTCCCCCAAAGAAATGGCACCCCACACCATGACTGACCCACCGCCAAACCGGTCATGCTGGAGGATGTTACAGGCAGCAGAACGTTCTCCACGGCGTCTCTAGACTCTGTCACGTCTGTCACATGTGCGTGTGAACCTGCTTTCATCTGTGAAGAGCACAGGGCGCCAGTGGCGAATTTGCCAATCTTGGTGTTCTCTGGCAAATGCCAAACGTCCTGCACGGTGTTGGGCTGTAAGCACAACCCCCACCTGTGGACGTCGGGCCCTCATACCACCCTCATGGAGTCTGTTTCTGACCATTTGAGCAGACACATGCACATTTGTGGCCTGCTGGAGGTCATTTTGCAGGGCTCTGGCAGTACTCCTCCTGCTCCTCCTTGCACAAAGACGGAGGTAGCGGTCCTGCTGCTGGGTTGTTGCCCTCCTACGGCCTCCTCCACGTCTCCTGATGTACTGGCCTGTCTCCTGGTAGCGCCTCCATGCTCTGGACACTACGCTGACAAACACAGCAAACCTTCTTGCCACAGCTCGCATTGATGTGCCATCCTGGATGAGCTGCACTACCTGAGCCACTTGTGTGGGTTGTAGACTCCGTCTCATGCTACCACTAGAGTGAAAGCACCGCCAGCATTCAAAAGTGACCAAAACATCAGCCAGGAAGCATAGGAACTGAGAAGTGGTCTGTGGTCACCACCTGCAGAACCACTCCTTTATCGGGGGTGTCTTGCTAATTGCCTATAATTTCCACCTGTTGTCTATTCCAATTGCACAACAGCATGTGAAATTTATTGTCAATCAGTGTTGCTTCCTAAGTGGACAGTTTGATTTCACAGAAGTGTGATTGACTTGGAGTTACATTGTGTTGTTTAAGTGTTCCCTTTATTTTTTTGAGCAGTGTATATGATCATAGTAACCATTGATTAATCTAAATGTTTTGGAGACTTTTTTAAAAAGGTGTTTAAAAAAATGTAATAGGAAAGGTGTGTTTTCATCTGTAGGACTGAGTGTGTAAGTTTAAGTGGTTGTAATTGTAATTTGTCTCCATGCAACTATATGCAATTAAACAAGGGTGACACTCTGTTTAGAGGTTTTGTAGCCTAATTTAAGCTTGGACACAATGAGGACACCGCATTAAAGAGGGTTTAAAATCTGCCTAGAGCCTTGAAATAATCTACTTCACTTGCAGGTGCAAATAGCAGAATAACTTCTGCAGACATTTCTCCAGACATTTGCCACAGTGTAATTGAAAGCAGAATAAGTCTGAATCCTGTTTCTGCAGACTTTTGCAATGGAAAACAGGACTACATTGAGAAATATATAATTGTTCTTTATGGTCCTGAATGCTTTCAATTCTTATCAGAAAGCTGTTATTACCTTTTCCAAATAAATGTGATAATGTAAATGATATAACATGACCTCTTAATAGTAGTCAGTCATGTGCAGATTTTGTGTCATGTCAATGTGTAAAACTGTAATATGTAGTCTTAATTGGCATCACTGTAGATTTGATTTTGATTTGATTTGGATCTCTTTTAGTCCCCATTTGGACTAATCTTCCAAGAGTCCTTACGAACACATTTTCACATATAACACACTATTACAAACATACATAATATACTAACATAATGACCCAATAAATACTCAATCTAAAAAATATTGATTCTTCATCTACTATAGTCCCACAACATTTCTATGTATTATATTTAAATCGTTTTAAAATCATGTTTAAATGTATATATTGAAAGGTTTCTGGTTTACTCAGTAAATTTATTCAATTTCTTTATTGCTCTAAATCGAAATGTTCTTTCGCCTATTTCTCTTTTCTGTCTGGATAACGCATAGATGGTGGACAATCTATTCCTAGTATTTACGGAATGTCGGTCTCTTATCAACTGAATACCGTTGTGAATAGAACTTGGCCGTTTTAAATGATGTATATTATGAAATAAAATAAGCATGTTTTTTTCAATTATCTTGTCGATTGATGACAAACCAAGAACACTGCACATGACTGCAACAGAAGAACCATATCTCCACCTTAAAACAATCCTTGCTGCTTTGTTCGGTGCATTCTGCAGCCTCCTAACTTCACTTGATGATGCATTTCCCCAGACCACAGAACAGTAGTTCACCTGACTCTCAATTAATTATTGTGTTATTTGCTGAAGAATTTTTCCTGGTAAATATTTAGCTATCCTTCTGATTATGCATGCTGTTTTAATATTTTTTTTTACATAGACTAGTTATTTGAGACGACCATGATAAGCAGTTGTCTAGCTACACTCCCAATAGTTTGGTTTCTGCCACTTCTTCAATTTGTACTCCTCCCATACGTAATTGTATCCCATGCTGTTTTGGCCTTTTCCTAGTGGAACAGACCAACATAACTTTGGTTTTCTTGGTGTTTAAAACCAGTTTGTTTTGGCAAACACACTCCCTGATATTCTCCAAATCTCCTTGTAAAGCTTGCTGTACCTGTTGAACCGATTGTCTTGCTGCATAAATTGTAGTATCATCTGCAAATATAGTAGCTTGAGTTTCAACTAAGGCATAGGGAAGGTCGTTGGTATATATTAAATAAAGAAGTGGCCCAAGGCAGCTGCCCTGCGGTAATCCACAGTTTATCACATGAGGGGAAGAAAATGAACCATTGATATAGGTGGACTGTTTCCTGTCAGTTAGATATGACTGTACCCAATTCAATGCTACCTCCTTAAGACCATAATGCATTAATTTTGTAAAAATTATTTAATGATCCACTAAATCAAATGCTGCACTGAAATCTAAAATAGTACACCCACAAACTTGCCATTATCCATAGCATTGAGCCACTGGTCAGTCATGTCAACCAATGCAGTGGTAGTGGAATGGTTTTTGTGATAAGCATGCTGATTGGCTGTAATCAGATCATTCTTTTCCATGTACTCCCATATTTGTCTACTCACAATACCCTCCAATATCTTACTGGGTGTAGGGAGTAGACTAATTGGTTGACTATTGGCAGGAGTAATGGGTTCTTTGCAGTCTTTCGGAATAGGACACAGTTTCGCATGCTTCCATACATTTGCAAACATCCGCTTTTCCAGTGACCAATTAAATATGTATCTCAGTGGAACTGCAATCTGGGGAGCAGCACAGCGAAGCAAAAAATTGTCCATAAGACCATAACCTGTTGATTTACCATCAGGTAATGACTTCAATAGGTTTAACACCTCCTCCACTGACACCGTTTGCAGACTAAAAGAGCAGATCTTGTTGCTCATAATATGATCATCAATCCATTGGACAATAGCTTGTTTGGAAGAATGTATGTTTACATTGTTGCTCAGTAATTTAATTTTCTTTGTAAAAAAATTTGCAAAATGATTGGCAATATCAACTGGTTTTGTTATTATTCTCCCATCAACCTCCACACTAGATGGGCATGAAGAGATAGATGTACCAAGTAAGCCCTTAACTGTGTTCCATACCTTTTTAGAATCATTTCTAAAATCAATAAAAGCATTGTTGTAAAATATATATTTTTTCTTTCGATTAAATTTAACTGCATAATTACGTAATGTTCTATAATTCTGTTCATCAATTTCTAATTTTGACTTGGCTGCTAAGACTTTTTCCATATTTCTTTGAGAAAAAGCCTCACCCAGTTCATCATCAATCCATGGAGATGGACAAGCACCAACTGTACTCTTTCTTATGAAATGATGGTCCATTACCTCAGTGAGCAAATCAATAAAACATTCTGTAGCGTGATTTAAATCATCCTCTAGATAAATCAGCTCCCAGGGTACAGCAGCTAAATCATTTAGAAATAGCTCATGATTAAATGTTTTAACATTTCTCTTGACCACAATCCTAGGGGTTTTCTTTGGAACCTTGGTGTTCATGGTTATGGTCACAATATTATGGTCTGTCCAGCCCACTGGCATTGATCTGGCTTTTAAGCATTGCAATGGTATTTAACAGAAAATCAGATCAATGCATGTGTCTGAACGATGACCCAACTTAATTGAAGATCTAGTAGTATCATTAACCATTTGTTTCAAACCACAGTTCTTGGCATATCTCATCAATTTTGTTCTATTAGAATTATTGTGATCCTTCCAATTTATATTAAAATCACCCAAGATAAATACATCTCTGTTGCTATCTGTGGCCTGGTCAAACCCAGTACATAAGTCATCCAAATAGGACACCTTAGAGCTAGGAGGTCTATACACACATCCCACCAATATGGGTGCCTGGTGAGGCAGATGTACTTGAGCCCATAGTGCCTCTATTTGACATACATTAAGGTCATCCCTCCTCTTAAAAGGTATATGATTCTGAATATATAGTGCTGCACCCCCACCATTCCTATGCCTGTCCCTTCTCAGTAGACTATATCCTTGAATGTTAATTTGCCCATCATTTACAGATGCATCTAAATGCATTTCGGTCAAGGCCAAGATATGAATATTATTTATGTTCACCAAGTTAAAAACCTCATGTATTTTGTTAGGAATGCTACACACATTACCCTGAGCTATATGCAACCCTTTCCTTATCAAGTGGAGATCAATAGAGCATGTATTCATTATAGTTGAAGTTGTCATGATACACTACAACACACAAACTCAAATATGAACATTAAATTAAAATAGCCAGGGAGTTACTCCAAAGTCCCGATACAATTGCCCGTTGATATAAAGTTTATCCATCACCATGGAGACTCGTTGATTCAGACAATGCTTTTCCTTCATGATGAGATATAGTATTTTTCTCCTTTCATTGATCTCGGTGGGGAAGTGATCATTCATTCTAAAATCAGTGTTTCTGAGTTCTCTGCCCATGTTCTTCGTCATTTCCTTTTGCTTAAATTTGTCAAAACATGCAATAATAGTCCGTGGCCTATTTCCAGAGGCCTTACCTATTCTATGGACTCTGGAGAAAGTGGCATTACGCACAACATCAGTGGGCAGTTTTAGTTGAGTTGACATAAAGTCTCGGACTGTGTCCTCACAGCCTCTGCTGTTGTCATTCTCCGGCATCCCTGAAAATATTAGATTGTTCCGCATTGATGGACACTGTACATCAAGCAAGGTTTCTTTAAGTTGTTTGTGAGAGTGAGCACTAATCAAATTAATGCAACAGTAATGAACTCCAAATTGATGTCAACTTAGTATGGGACAAGAGCACATTATTAACGTTCATCTGTATTATAGAAGTCTTTGTTGTTTGTACGTGCCTTGTTGTAGACCTACATCATGTCTGCATCTTAAACTCTATACATAGAGCATATCTGAGCACTGTGTTAACCCTGTTATTGATGCAGGACCTTATGATGTAATGAAGACATAATTGTCTGCAAAGATATCACTATAAAAGCACTGGATACATTCCAGCTTCACTCTTAAAACCTCTCTGGGATATGTGGGACGCAGAGCGCCAAATTAAAATAAATTACTATAAAAATTAAACTTTCATGACATCACACATGCAATACACCAAATTAAAGCTACACTTGTTGTGAATCCAGCCAACGTGTCAGATTTCAAAAAAGGCTTTACGACGAAAGCACACCAAACGATTATGTTAGGTCAGTGCATAGCCACAGAAAAACATAGCCATTTTTCCAGCCAAAGAGAGGAGTCACAAAAAGCATAAATAGAGATAAAATGAATCACTAACCGTTGATGATCTTCATCAGATGACACTCATAGGACTTCATGTTACACAATACATGTATGTTTTGTTCGATAAAGTTCATATTTATATCCAAAAATCTCAGTTTACATTGGCGCGTTATGTTCTGTAATGTTTTGCTTCCAAAACATCTGGTGATTTTGCATAGAGCCACGTCAATTTACAGAAATACTCATTATAAATGTTGATGATAATACATGTGTTATGCATGGAACTTTAGATAAACTTCTCCTTAATGCAACTGCTGTGTGTCACGCCCTGACCATAGTTTGCTTTGTATGTTTCTATGTTTTTGTTTGGTCAGGGTGTGATGTGGGTGGGCATTCTATGTTGTATGTCTAGGTTGTCTGTTTCTATGTGTTTGGCCTAGTATGGTTCTCAATCAGAGGCAGGAGTCAGTCGCTGTCTCTGATTGGGAGCCATATTTAGGTAGCCTGTTTTCCTTTGGGTTTTGTGGGTGGTTGTTTCCTGTGTTTGTGTTATTCACCATACGGGACTGTTTCGTTTTCGTTTTGTATTTCACATTGTTATTTTGGTATTTCTTAGTGTTCAGTTAATAAACCGAATATGGACACTTACCACGCTGCGTATTGGTCCGACATCTCTTCTCATTCCAATGACGAGCGTTACACTGTGTCAGATTTAAAAAAAACTTTACCGAAAAAGCACACCATGCAATAATCTGAGTACAGCGCTCAGAGCCCAAACAAGCCAAAGAGATATCCACCATATTGTGCAGTCAACAAAGTCAGAAATAGCATTATAAATATTCACTTACCTTTGATCATCTTCATCAGAATGCACTCCCAGGAATCTCAGTTCCACAATAAATGTTTGATTTGTTCAATAAAGTCCATAATTTATGTCCAAACACCTCCTTTTGTTCGCGCGTTTAGTACACAATCCAAACTGACGACGCGCTGGCAGGTCCAGGCGAAAGTTCAGACGAAAAGTCATATTACAGTTTGTAGAAACATGTCAAACTAAGTATACTATCAATCTTTAGGATGTTTTATCATAAATCTTCAATAATGTTCCAACCGGAGAATTCCTTTGTCTTCAGAAATGCTATGGAACGCAAGCTACCTCTCATGTGAATGCGCATGACCAGGTCGTGGCACTCTGCCAGACCTCTGACTCAATCCCCTCTCATTCCCCCCTCCTTTATAGTAGAAGCATCAAACAAGGTTCTAAATACTGTTGACATCTAGTGGAAGCCTTAGGAAGTGCAACATGACCCCATTTCCACTGTATCTTGGATAGGCAAAGAGATGGTTGGATTTTTTCTCAGGTTTTTTCCTGCCATATGAGTTCTGTTATACTCACAGACATCATTCAAACAGTTTTAGAAACTTCAGAGTGTTTTCTATCCAAATCTACTAATTATATGCATTTAGGACAGAGTAGCAGGCAGTTTACTCTGGGCATCTTTTTATACAAGCTACTCAATACTGCCCCCCTGTCCCAAATAAGTTAATTAACGAATCATCTATAAAAAGTTATGCCTTTCATCCAAAAGGCACAAATATATCTGCCCTTTTTTGGTCAATGAAAAAGCTCAACTCAATTGCCTTTGTGTAATTCTGAAATACCCCTGATTTTGAGAGGGACTGAGACATCCATTATAATGGAACTGCAAAGGTTATGTAAATGTCAGTTGTAGGGGTAGGCCTAATGTTTATGTAAATGTTTACAGTTATGTGAGATTAGTTGGTTTCACTATTGTAATGGTAAAGTTAGTTGTATTGGTGTTATTAGTAACCACTGTGTTTGTTTAGACAGATTCATGCTATGGTATCAAATCAAATGAAATCACATTTTATTTGTCACATGCGCTGAATACAACAGGTGTAGACCTTACAGTGAAATGCTTACTTACATGCCCTTAACCAACAATGCAGTTTTAAGAAAAATACCTGAAAAAAAAGTAAGTGAGAAGAATAGCAAATAATTAAAGAGCAGCAGTAAATAACAATAGCGGGGCTATATACAGGGGGTACTGGTACAGAGTCAATGTGCGGGGTCACCGGTGTCGAGGTAATTGAGATAACATGTACATGTAAGTAGAGTTATTAAAGTGACTATGCATAGATAATAACAGAGTAGTAGCAGTGTAGAAGGGGGGGTGGGGCAATGCAAATAGTCTGGGTAGCCATTTGATTAGCTGTTCAGGAGTCTTATGGCTTGGGGGTAGAAGCTGTTAAGAAGCCTCTTGGACCTAGACTTGGCGCTCCGGTACCGCTTGACGTGTTGTAGCAAAGAGAACAGTCTATGACTAGGGTGGCCGGAGTCTTTGACGATTTTTAGGGCCTTCCTCTGACACCGCTTGGTATAGAGGTCCTGGAGGGCAGGAAGCTTCGCCCCGGTGATGTACTGGGCCGTACGCACTACCCTCTATAGTGCCTTATGGTCGGAGGCCGAGCAGTTGCTATACCAGGCAGTGATGCAACCAGTCAGGATGTTCTCGATGGTGCAGCTGTAAAACCTTTTGAGGATCTGAGGACCCATGCCAAATCTTTTCAGTCTCCTGAGGGGGAATAGGTTTGGTCGTGACCTTTTCAAAAATGTCTTGGTGTGCTTGGACCATGTTAGTTTGTTGGTGATGTGGACGCCAAGGAACTTGAAGCTCTCAACCTGCTCCACTACAGCCCCGTCGAGGAGAATGGGGGCGTGCTCGGGCCTCCTTTTCCTGTAGTTCACAATCATCTCCTTTGTCTTGATCACTTTGAGGGAGGGGTTGTTGTCCTTGCACCACACAGTCAGGTCTCTGATCTCCTCCCCGTAGGCAGTCTCGTTGCTGTCGGGGATCAGGCCTACCACTGTTGTGTCATCAGCAAACTTCATGATGTTGTTGGAGTCGTGCCTGGCCGTGCAGTCATGAGTGAACAGGGAGTACAGGAGGGGACTGAGCACGCATCCCTGAGGGCCCCCCGTGTTGAGGATCAGCGTGGCGGATGTGTTGTTACCTACCCTTACCACCTGGGGGTGGCCTGTCAGGAAGTCCAGGATCCAGTTGCAGAGGCAGGTGTTTAGTCCCAGGGTCCTTAGCTTAGTGATAAGCTTTGAGGGAACTATGGTGTTGAACGCTGAGCTGTAGTCAATGAATAGTATTCTCACATAGGTGTTCCTTTTGTCCAGGTGTGAACTGGCAGTGTGGAGTGCAATAGAGATTGCATCATCTATGGATCTGTTGGTGTGGTATCACATTGGAGTGGGTCTAGGGTAATGGTGTTGATGTGAGCCATGACCAGCCTTTCAAAGCACTTCCTGGCTACAGATGTGAGTGCTACGGGTTGGTAGTCATTTAGGCAGGTTACCTTAGTGTTCTTGGGCACAGGGACTATGGTGGTCTGCTTGAAACATGTTGGTATTACAGACTCAGACAGGGAGAGATTGAAAATGTCAGTGAAGTCTTATTCACATCGGCTGAGGAGAGCGTGATCACACAGTCGTCCGGAACAGCTGATGCTCTCATGCATGTTTCAGTGTTACTTGCTTTGAAGCGAGCATAGAAGTTGTTTAGCTCGCCTGGTAGGCTCGTGTTACTGGGCAGCTCTCGGCTGTGCTTCCCCTTGTAGTCTGTAATAGTTTGCAAGCCCTGCCACATCCGACAAGTGTTGGAGTCTGTGTAGTACGATTCGATCTTAGTCCTGTATTGACGTTTTGCCTGTTTGATGTTTCGCCGGAGGGCATAGCGGGATTTCTTATAAGCTTCCGGGTTAGAGTTCCGCTCCTTGAAAGCGGAAGCTCTACCCTTTAGCTCAGTGCGAATGTTGCCTGTAATCCATGGCTTCTGGTTGGGGTATGTACGTACAGTCACTGTGGGGACGACGCCCTCAATGTACTTATTGATGAAGCCAGTGACTGATGAGGTGTACTCCTCAATGCCATCAGAAGAATCCTGGAACATATTCCAGTCTGTGCTAGCAAAACAGTCCTGTAGTTTAGCATCTGCTTCATCTGACTACTTATTTATAGACCGAGTCACTGGTGCTTCCTGCTTTAATTTTTGTTTGTAAGCAGGTATCAGGAGGATAGAATTATGGTCAGATTTGCCAAATGGTGGGAAGGGGAAAGCTTTGTATGCATCTCTGTGTGTGGAGTAAAGGTGGTCTAGAATTAATTTTCCTCTGATTGCACATTTAACATGCTGATAGAAATTAGGTAAAATGTATTTAAGTTTCCCTAATTTAAAGTCCCCAGCCACCAGGAGAGTCGCCTCTGAGTGAGCGTTTTCCTGTTTGCTTATGGCGGTATATAGCTCATTGAGTGCGGTTTTAGTGCCAGTATCGGTCTGTTGTGGTATGTAGACAGCTACGAAAAATACAGATGAAAACTCTCTAGGTAGATAATGTGGTCTACAGCTTATCATTTGATACTCTACCTCAGGCGAGCAAAACTTTGAGACTTCCTTAGATATCGTACACCAGCTGTTGTTTACAAATATGCATGGGCCTCCGCCCCGTGTCTTACCAGAGGTTGCTGTTCTATCCTGCCAATAGAGTGTATAACCAGCTGTATGTTCTTAATGTCGTCGTTTAGCCACGACTCTTTGAAACATAAGACATTAAGACCGTATAAGACAGTTTTTAATGTCCCGTTGGTAGGATATACGTGCTTTCAGTTCGTCCCATTTATTTTCCAGCAATTGAACGTTAGCTACCAGGACGGATGGCAAAGGCAGATTAGCGACTCGTCGCCTGATCCTCACAAGGCACCCGGATCTTTTTCCGCAAAATCTATTTCCTCCAGCCAATTACGGGGATCTGGGCCTGGTCGGGTGTCTGTATTATATCCCTCCCGTCCGACTCATTGAAGAAAAACTCTTCGTCTATTTTTTTTTATTTCACCTTTATTTAACCAGGTAGGCTAGTTGAGAACAGGTTCTCATTTACAACTGCGACCTGGCCAAGATAAAGCAAAGCAGTGTGACAAAAACACAGAGTTACACATGAGATAAACAAACATACAGTCAAAAACACAATAGAAAAATATACGTACAGTGTGTGCAAAAGTAGTAAGGTTATGGAGGTAAGGCAATAAATGGAACATAGCTGCAAAATAATTACAATTTAGCATTAACACTGGACACTGTGCAGATGATGATGTGCAAGTAGAGATACTTGGGTGCAAAAGAGCAAAAAAATAACAATATGGGGATGAGGTAGTTGGGTGGGGTATTTACAGATAGGCTGTGTACAGGTACAGTCATCGGTAAGCTGTTCTGACAAATGAATGTTTAAAGTTAGTGATTTTTGGAATTCGTTCCAGTCGTTGGCAGCAGAGAACTGGAAGGAAAGGCATCCAAAGGAGGTGTTGGCTTTGGGGATGACCAGTGAAATATACCTGCTGGAGCGCGTGCAACGGGTGGGTGTTGCTATGGGGACCAGTGAGCTGAGAAAAGGCGGGGCTTTAACAAGCAAAGATGACCTGGAGCCAGTGGGTTTGGCGACGAATACATAGCGAGGGCCAGCCAACGAGAGCATACAAGTCGCAGTGGTGGGTAGTATTGTTAAGCGGAGCGACACAGGGGAACCCAAGAGCGTTCCTCAGATGAGGAAACAGGGATAAATTAACCAAAATATTTATTGTTGCACAGAGAGATATGGAGTGCAAATCCGGGGTAGCTCGGACGAGTTGCAGAAAAACCAGATGTGGAGACTGAGGTTGGAGTTGGCTGAGTAAACAGGTCCTAAGGGTAATCAGGGTAAACAGGTCCTGAGGGGAATCCAAGGTAGTGGTGGTGAGTAAAATCCAGAGCAAGGTAGTTGGGTGGTGAGATGTGGAACAGGAGACAGGAGCCAGAGACAGAGCAGTAAACTGCAATGAGAGGATAAACGGTGTCAGGCAGGGAAACAGGCACAGCAGAGTAACATGATCTTGAGCAATAATAAATGGCTAGATTCATGAACTGACTGAGCCGAGATTACAATCTGGCAAAGTGGAAGTGTCAGGACTGAGAATTTGTAGAGGTCTGGATTATGGAACGAGTTTCAGCTGGTAGGGATCTGCTTTGACTCCAGCACACCTGTCTCCAATCACACAGAGAGGGAGAGGGAGAGAGAGAGAGTGTACATGGGGAGTAACTGCAGGTCAAGAAGACACCGGATGAACACCAGAGGGCGTAGCAGGAGCAGATGTGACAAGTATATGGGGCTTTGGTGACAAAATGGATGGCACTGTGATAGACTACATCCAATTTGCTGAGAAGAGTGTTGGAGGCTATTTTGTAAATGACTTTGCCGAAGTCAAGGATCGGTAGAATAGTCAGTTTTACGAGGGTATATTTGGCAGCATGAGAGAAGGAGGCTTTGTTGTGAAATAGGAAGCCGATTCTAGATTTAATTTTGGATTGGAGATGCTTAATGTGAGTCTGGAAGGAGAGTTTACAGTCTAACCAGACACCTAGGTATTTGTAGTTGGTCCACAAATTCTAAGTCAGAACCGTCCAGAGTAGTGATGCTAGGCGGGCAGGTGCGGGCAGCAATTGGTTGAAGAGCATGCATTTAGTTTTACTAGCATTTAAGAGCAGTTGGAGGCCACGGAAGTATGGCATTGAAGCTCGTTTGGAGGTTTGTTAGCACAGTATCCAAGGAAGGGCCAGATGTATACAGAATTGTGTCGTCTGCGTAGAGGCAGATCAGAGAATCACCAGCAGCAAGAGCGATATCATTGATATATAAAGAGAAAGGAGTAGGCCCGGGAATTGAACCCTGTGGCACCCCGATAGAGACTGCCAGAGGTCCGGACAACAGTCCCTCTGATTTGACACACTGAAGTAGATGCTATGGGGGGTGCAGAGCTGTTGGCCGGGGTAGGGGTAGCCAGGTGGAAAGCATTGCCAGCCGTAGAAAAATGCTTATTGAAATTCTCGATTATCGTAGATTTATCGGTGGTGACAGTATTTCCTAGCCTCAGTGCAGTGGGCAGCTGGGAGGAGGTGCTCTTATTCTCCATGGACTTTACAGTGTCCCAGAAATTTTTGGAAATAGTGCTACAGGATGCAAATTTCTGTTTGTAAAAGCTAGCTTTAGCTTTCCTAACTGACTGGGTATATTGGTTCCTGACTTCCCTGAAAAGTTGCATATCGCAGGGGCTATCGAAGCTAATGCAGTACGCCACAGGATGTTCTTGTGCTGGTCAAGGGCAGTCATGTCTGGAGTGAACCAAGGGCTATATCTGTTCTTAGATCTACATTTTTTGAATGGGGCATGCTTATTTAAGATGTTGAGGAAACCACTTTTAAAGAACAACCAGGCATCCTCTACTGATGGGATGAGGTCAATATCCGTCCAGGATACCCGGGCCAGGTCGATTAGAAAGGCCTGCTCGCTGAAGTGTTTTAGGGAGCTTTTGACAGTGATGAGGGGTGGTCGCCATTTCTGGGCGTGGTAGAATAGATTCAGGGCATAATGTACAGACATGGGTATGGTAGGATGTGAGTGTAGTGGGGGTAAACCTAGGCATTGAGTGATGATTAGAGAGCTTGTATCTCTGGAGACACCAGCTAAGCCAGGTGAGGTCTCCCCATGTGTGCGGTGTGTCACGAAAGAGCTATCTAAGGCATGTTGAGCTGGACTAGGGGCTCTACAGTGAAATGAACTAACTGAAACAGAAGACAAGGCATATTGACATTAGAGAGGCATGTGTAGCCGAGTGATCATAGGGTCCAATGAGCAGCAATAGGTGAGTCCAGGAGCCGTTCGGTAGTCGCTACTATGCTAGGCGAGCGGGAGGCACGGCGTTCAGAAAGCTAGCGGGCCGGGGCTAGCAGATGGGTATTCAGTGACAACGCAATGGAAAAGCCTGTTGAAACCACATCAGACGATTACGACGGCAGACCAGTCGTGATGGATCGGCGGGGCTCCGTGTCGGCAATAAAGGGTCCAGACCAATTGGCAAAAGAGGTATTGTAGCCCACGAATTAGCGGGTATACCTCTTCGGATAGCCGGAAGATGGGCCTAGTTCGAGGCTAGCTCAAGGCTAACTGGTGCTGGCTTCGGGACAGAGGCGTTAGCCAGCGGTAGCCACTCGATTGCAGCTAGCTGCGATGATCCGGTGTAATGGCCCAGAGTTTGCGTCAGGAATCCGGTGATGTGGTGGAGAAAATAAGTCTGATATCGCGCTGTGCAGACTGGCAGGTATTGACAGAGCTAAAGCTGGCTGGTGACCGAGCTAAAGGTGAAGACCGCTAGCCGTGGCTAACCGTGACTACTAGCTAGTAGCTAGTTAGCTAGCTAGCTAGCTGCTGATGGAGGTTCAAGCTATAACGTATAAAAATAGCAGATCCGTACCACATTGGGTGGGGCGGGTTGCCGGAAAGTATATTTAGATCGTAGGTGGAAAGTGAGATTAAAATATGTCTGGGAAAAAATGAGTCCGACTATTTACATGGGACAAGACGGGACAAGACAAACACACGTCCGTCCGACTGCTACGCCATCATGGATTCGAGGTCATCACACGAGGCCATCACACGCATGTTCTACAGGATGTAGAACATCTTTTTTGGCCAGAAAGAAAAACCCTGCTCCCGCAGGCGAGGTGGACGGACGAATGAGGCCTGCTGCCAGAGCGTCCTTGATGTAGGTATCCATAGCAGCTCGTTCGGGAGGAGATAAGGAAAAGATCCGACCCCTGGGGGGGCAGGTGCCCGGAAACAGGTCGATGGGGCTATCGTAAGGTCTATGGGGTGGTAGCATGGTGGCGCTCTGTTTGCTGAATACCGGTTTGAGGTCATGGTAACACTCGGGAACTGGGGACAGGTCGATGGATTCTAGAGACTCGGGAGGAGAACTCGGGAAGATACAAGTGGCGTGGCACGTAGGACCCCACTGCTTGACAGTGCCCACAGACCAGTCGATGTGAGGGTTATGGCTGTGAAGCCAGGGGTAGCCAAGTACGAGAGGGAACTCGGAACAGGGGATCAGATGAAAGTTCATCACTTCCTGATGTTGGGAAACTGAAAGTCGCAAGGGGGTAGTGACGCGAGTGACAAGTCCAGATCCCAGAGGGCTTCCATCCAACGTAGTAACCCTCATGGGGTCCCTTAGAGGTTCAGAGGGGACGCCATTCTCCTTCGCCTAGATACCATCCATGAAGTTTCCTGCGGCTCCAGAGTCTACCAAGGCTTGAAGGGGAAGCTCGTGGTTGTCCCAGGGAAGGGTGACTGGAATGAGCAGGCGGGAGTTGGACGGATGGGAGGAGGTTATGTCTCCCGTTACAGTTCCCCCAGGCCTGCATGGGACAGTGCGTTTCCCTGGAGCCCGGGACACGTGGAGCGGAAATGGCCCGGTTTGCCGCAATATAGACAGCATCGCTCCCTCATCCGGCGGTCTCTCAGCCTGGGAGATGCGTCCAATCTGCATGGGTTCCGGTGGAGCCAGCGAGGATAAAGGTGGGGACTCGGAGCTGGGACCGATAGGAGCTAGGGCGAGAGGTCTACGGTTGAGTTCTCTCTCTCTCTCTCAGACGCTGGTCTATGCGCGAGGCCAACTTGATCAGGGACTCGAGGTTGTCCGGTGGTTCCCGAGTGGCCAGTTCATCTTGGATGGTGTCGGAAAGACCTTTCAGAAAGCACACTGTGAGCGCCTCGTCGTTCCAGCCACTCGCTGCTGCCACCGTGCGGAACTGGATGGCATAGTCCGTCACGCTGCGCCGACCTTGGCGGAGAGTCAGGAGCTGTTTGGCTGAGTCAGGGCCGCTGGTAGGACCTTGAAAAACTCGCTTGAATTCCTCAGCAAAGGCAGAGTAGCTGGCACAGCAGGGACTTTGGGCATCCCACACAGCAGTAGCCCAGGCCAGGGCTTTTTCTGTCAGCAGGGTGATGATATGCGATCTTGGACCGGTCGGTGGGAAACGACGAGGGTTGCAGCTCGAAGGAGAGAGAACATTGGGTGAAAAACCCCTTACAAGCACTCGGATCACCTGAGAACCGTTGGGGAGGCGGAAGACGAGGTTCAGCCAGGGGGTTAACTGCCACGGGCACTTGAATCTGAGGTACAGGAGCGGTAGCGGTTGCCGGGGGAAGTCGATCAGATATCTGCTTTATGGAAGTCAGCATCTCCGACAGAAGTTGAGAATGTCTAGCCATTAAGGTCTCTTGCTGAACCAGAGCGGCTTCGTGGCGTTGGACAGCCCCCTCGTGGTGGGACAGCGTGGCAAAAAGGTCCTGGGAACTGGCTGCCTCTGGGTTCATTTGGCTCTGTGTTTCTGTCAGGACCCGGTTACGAACTCGGGTCTCCGGTGTGAGAAACAGTCACTTAGCAAACTGAGCCACTAATGGTCGGCAGAACCCAGAAGATGAGGCAGACACAGCAGTACTTGAGACAGTGTTTTAATAAAGTAAAAAGGAAAGTTCTTCAGGCAAAAATATAAATCCACAACGTCAAAAGTAATACCAAGAGGAAAAGGTAATCCTCCAAGTCAAAAGGTAAATCCACAAGGTGGTAGGTACAGCAGGAAAAAGCCTCAAAAGATAATCAAAAATAAATAAATGAGATCAAAAACAGAGTACCACAAGAGAGTCCAACTGGAGCAACAAATGTTCACAGCATCGCTAGGGCTGGGTGCTAACATTCAAACACAGAGCAAAGAACTGAGGAAAACTAAGGGTTTAAATACATTCAAGGGAAACGAGGCACAGGTGCAAATAATAACTGGAAACAAGGGAAAACAAAAGGGTCAAAAAAGCACAATGGGGGCATCTAGTGGCCAAAACCGGAACAATCCTGGCCAAATCCTGACAAAGCTCTCACAGTCTCATGTCAGAGTTAGACATTCATCCATGGTTCTCAAGTGTCTAAGTGTTGAAGGCATTAACTCCACATTTTTAAGGTTAGGGTTAAGTTTAGGCATTAACTCAGAAATCTTAAGGTTAGGCTTTAACTCAGAATGGTTAAGGTAAGGGTTAAGGTTTGGGCTAGGCTTAAAAAAAAATCTCAAAAACAACCTTATATCGCTGGATTCAAACATGCAACTTTCAGCACCATCTGCCATCCCCATCCACAAAGCCCTAACAAAACCAGAACTTAAAGGTAACAGCATTCACTGTTGAACCTAGTGGCCGGTTTCCACGTCATCTCTGACGTCCTCAGACATACTGTAGATGGACATCGAATATTGACTTGTACCACAGGTGACCTGGCTGGAGAATGGGCTGTGCTGAACACACCTCTGTCTGTGTGATGGCTCAGTAGAGTAATCAGATGTGTGAACACACATTGATGTGATGATAATATAATATTGTCTGATGATAATATTCTCTAATATAACCAGTATTATGTCAGATAGTTTATGTACAGTGCCTTCAGAAAGTGTTCATACCCCTTGACTTATTCCTCATGTTGTTGTGTTGCAGCCTGAACTGAAAATGGATTCAATAGATTTTTTCTTACCCATCAACACACATTACCCCATTATGACAAAGTAAAGACATGTTTTTAGAAATGTTTGCTAATTTATTGAAAATGAAATTGTAACGTCCTGACCAGAGTTCTTATGTGTTGTGCTTGTTTTAGTGTTGGTCAGGACGTGAGCTGGGTGGGAATTCTATGTTGTGTGTCTAGTTTGTCTGTTTCTGTGTTCAGCCTAATATGGTTCTCAATCAGAGGCAGCTGTCAATTGTTGTCCCTGATTGAGAATCATATATAGGTGGCTTGTTTTGTGTTGGGGATTTTGTGGGTGGTTGTTTCCTGTGTCAGTGGTTGTACCACACGGGACTGTGACGGTTAGTACGTTTGTTGTTTTGTATTCTTGTCTAGTTTTCATGTCATTAAATTATGGAAACTTACCACGCTGCACATTGGTCCTCCGATCCTTCTCGCCTCTCCTCGTCTGAGGAGGAGGACGACTTAGACTGCCGTTACAGAAATACAGAAATATCTCATTTTACTCACACACCTGAGTCAATACACGTTAGAATCACTTTTATCAAATCAAATCAAATGTAATTATATAGCCCTTCTTACATCAGCTGATATCTCAAAGTGCTGTACAGAAACCCAGCCTAAAACCCCAAACAGCAAGCAATGCAGGTGTAGAATCACGGTGGCTAGGAAAAACTCCCTAGAAAGGCCAAAACCTAGGAAGAAACCTAGAGAGGAACCAGGCTATGAGGGGTGGCCAGTCCTCTTCTGGCTGTGCCAGGTGGAGATTATAACAGAACATGGCCAAGATGTTCAAATGTTCATAAATTACCAGCATGGTCAAATAATAATAATCACAGTAGTTGTCGAGGGTGCAGCAGGTCAGCACCTCAGGAGTAAATGTCAGTTGGCTTTTCATAGCCGATCATTAAGCGTATCTCTACCGCTCCTGCAGTCTCTAGAGAGTTGAAAACAGCAGGTCTGGAACAGGTAACACGTCCGGTGAACAGGTCAGGGTTCCATAGCCGCAGGCAGAACAGTTGAAACTGGAGCAGCAGCACGGCCAGGTGGACTGGGGACAGCAAGGAGTCATCATGCCAGGTAGTCCTGAGACATGGTTCTAGGGCTGAGGTCCTCCGAGAGAGAGAAAGAAAGAGAGAAAGAGAGAATTAGAGAGAGCATACTTAAATTCACACAGGACACCGGATAAGACAGGGGAAGTACTCCAGATATAACAAACTGACCCTAGCCCCCCGACACATAAACTACTGCAGCATAAATACTGGAGGCTGAGACAGGAGGGGTCAGGAGACACTGTGGCCCCATCCGATGATACCCCTGGACAGGGCCAAACAGGAAGGATATAACCCCACCCACTTTGCCAAAGCACAGCCCCCACACCACTAGAGGGATATCTTCAACCACCAACTTACCATCCT
The DNA here is from genome assembly GCF_045679555.1 of Salvelinus alpinus. Lineage (NCBI taxonomy): Eukaryota > Metazoa > Chordata > Actinopteri > Salmoniformes > Salmonidae > Salvelinus > Salvelinus alpinus. The sequence continues at coordinate 27,391,310 of NC_092097.1, read as the reverse complement.
GAGACAAGGCCGAGTATAGCCCACAAAGATCTCCGCCACGGCACAACCCAAGGGGGTGCGCCAACCCAGACAGGAAGATCACGTCAGTGACTCAACCCACTCAAGTGACGCACCCCTCCTAGGGACGGCATGAAAGAGCACCAGTAAGCCAGTGACTCAGCCCCTGTAATAGGGTTAGAGGCAGAGAATCCCAGTGGAGAGAGGGGAACCGGCCAGGCAGAGACAGCAAGGGCGGTTCGTTGCTCCAGAGCCTTTCCGTTCACCTTCACACTCCTGGGCCAGACTACACTCAATCATATGACCCACTGATGAGATGAGTCTTCAGTAAATACTTAAAAGTTGAGACAGAGTCTGCGTCTCTCACATGGGTAGGCAGACCATTGCATAAAAATTGAGCTTTATAGGAGAAAGCCCTGCCTCCAGCTATTTGCTTAGAAATTCTAGGGACAATTAGGAGGCCTGCGTCTTGTGACCGTAGCGTACGTGTAGGTATGTACAGCAGGACCAAATCGGAAAGATAGGTAGGAGCAAGCCCATGTAATGCTTTGTAGGTTAGCAGTAAAACCTTGAAATCAGCCCTTGCCTTAACAGGAAGCCAGTGTAGGGAGGCTAGCACTGGAGTAATATGATCAAATTTTGGGGTTCTAGTCAGGATTCTAGCAGCCGTATTTAGCACTAACTGAAGTTTATTTAGTGCTTTATCCGGGTAGCCGGAAAGTAGAGCATTGCAGTAGTCTAACCTAGAAGTAACAAAAGCATGGATACATTTTTCTGCATCATTTTTGGACAGAAAGTTTCTGATTTTTGCAATGTTACGTAGATGGAAAAAGCTGTCCTTGAAACAGTCTTGATATGTTCGTCAAAAGAGAGATCAGGGTCCAGAGTAACGCCGAGGTCCTTCACAGTTTTATTTGAGACGACTGTACAACCATCAAGATTAATTGTCAGATTCAACAGAAGATCTCTTTGTTTCTTGGGACCTAGAACAAGCATCTCTGTTTTGTCCGAGTTTAAAAGTAGAAAGTTGGCAGCCATCCACTTCCTTATGTCTGTAAAACAGGCTTCTAGCGAGGGCAATTTTGGGGCTTCACCATGTTTCATTGAAATGTACAGCTGTGTGTCATTCGCATAGCAGTGAAAGTTAACATTATGTTTTCGAATGACATCCCCAAGAGGTAGAATATATAGTGAAAACAATAGTGGTCCCAAAACGGAACCTTGAAGAACACCGAAATGTACAGTTGATTTGTCAGAGGACAAACCATTCACAGAGACAAACTGATATCTTTCCGACAGATAAGATCTAAACCAGGCCAGAACTTGTCCGTGTAGACCAATTTGGGTTTCCAATCCCTCCAAAAGAATGTGGTGATCGATGGTATCAAAAGCAGCACTAAGGTCTAGGAGCACGAGGACAGATGCAGAGCCTTGGTCTGATGCCATTAAAAGGTAATTTACCTTTATTATGTTCAACATAGGAGGGCCGAGCACAGGAAGCAGCTCTTTCAGTAGTTTAGTTGGTATAGGGTCCAGTATGCAGCTTAGAGGCCATGATTATTTTCATCATTGTGTCAAGAGATATAGTACTAAAACACTTAAGTGTCTCTCTTGATCCTAGGTCCTGGCAGAGTTGTGCAGACTCAGGACAGCTGAGCTTTAGAGGAATACACAGATTTAAAGAGGAGTCCGTAATTTGCTTTCTAATGATCATGATCTTTTCCTCAAAGAAGTTTTAGCAGCAATTACATCTGTGAATCTTTTTGGGTAAGTCTCTAAGATCTTTGCACATCTGGATTGTACAATATTTGCACAGTATTCTTTTTATAATTCTTCAAGCTCTGTCAAGTTGGTTGTTGACCATTGCTAGACAGCCATTTTCATGTCTTGCCATAGATTTTCAGGCCGATTAAAGTCAAAACTGTAACTAAGCCACTCTGGAATATTCAATGTCATCTTGGTAAGCAACTCCAGTGTATATTTGGCCTTTGTGTTTTAGTTTATTCTTCCTGCTGAAAGATGAATTTGTTTCCCAGTGTCTTTTGGAAAGCAGACTTAACAAGGTTTTTCTCTAGGATTTTGCCTGTGCTTAGCTCTATTACGTTTCTTTTATGCAAAAAAAAACTCCCTAGTTGTTTTTTTCTTTCCGATGACAAGCATACCGATAACATGATGCAGCCACCACCATGCTTGAAAATATGAAGAGTGTTACTCAGTGATGTGATGTGTTGGATTTGCCACAAACATAACGCTTTGTATTCAGGACATAAAGTTTCTTTGCCACATTTTTTGTAGTTTTACTTGTGCCTTATTGCAAAGAGGATGCATGTTTTGGTATATTTATATTCTGTACAGGCTTCCTTCTTTTCACTCTGTCATTTAGGTTAGTATTGTGTAGTAACTAAAATGTTGTTGCTCCATCCTCAGTTTTCTCTTATCACTGAGGATTAAACTCTGTAACGGTTTTAAAGTCACCCCAAAGGCCTCATGGTGAAATCCCTAAACGGTTTCCTTATTCTTCGCCAACTGATTTAGGAAGGACACCTGTATCTTTGTAGCGACTGGGTTTATTGATACACCATCCAAAGCATAATTAATAACTTCACCATGCTCAAAGGGATATTCAATGTCTGCTTTGTTTTACCCATCTACCAATAGATGCCGTTCTTTTTGAGACATTTGAAAACTTCCCTGGTGTTTGTGGTGGAATCTCTGTTTGAAATTCACCGCTCGACTGAGGGACCTGACAAATAATTGTATGTTTGTGGTACAGAGATTATTGCACACAGAGTGAGTCCATGCAACTTATTATGTGACTTGTTAAGCACATTTTTACTACTGAACTTATTAGGGTTGCCATAGCAAAGGGGTTGAATACTTATTGACTCAAGACATTTCAGCTTTACATATTTCATTCATTTGTGTGTGTGTGCCAGGTGAGCTGTCCCTGGAGGAGTTCATGGAGGGCATCCAGAATGATGAGAAGCTGCTGGAGACACTGACCGAGAGTCTGGATCTCATACATCATCAGCAAGATCCAGGTCGAGATGAACCCCTATTGTTGCAGCACAAGAAGATTTTATGAGGAGTACGAGAGCGCCAGAGTGCAAGCGAGAGAGAGCGCCAGTGCGCAGGACAGACTGCCCACGCAGAACACTCAGGGATACCCAAAATGTATACACAAACGTATTAGTATATTTTTATATTTTTGTATGTTTGATGAGATGAACTGGTTATCCTTCAAGGCATATCGAAATGTTGCATACAGTAATGGCTGACTCTCAGTTCAGTCATTCCACCATGTACAGTAGGCCCTGCACAACTTTTGCAATAACAGGATACTTTACTCATCATGTCCAATTTAAGTGTACAGCACTTGCTTGAATATGATTAGTATGCGTAGTACTGCTTTACCAATCAGAAGTAAATAACTCACATTACATTTGCTATGAAAAAGCATATCATATGTGTGTATGATGCATCTAGTTGTGCAATTTGGTGACAGTACACTGTCCTATTGTTTTTCCATTCTGTATCACCATCTCAAAGTCAAAAGTGCACAATAGACATGGTTTAGAGGCCCACCTCATTTGCCTATGATTTCAGTGAAATGACCTGGTTCTGAACAATCCGTTGCTTGTTTGGTCATTTCAATGCATTATAGAAAGACAGAAGCTTCGAGGCACTCTGCCGAGCAAAAACTAATACAGGAATAATGGAGGGATGTCCCTCACCTGCCTCCCTATCACACATGATTGCCGAGAAATATTGAAGATTTGGTGATGTATCAGTCGTTGATTGAGACCTTTATGTAAAGACAACTAAACAGATCAAGCAAAACAGTTAAATACAGACAACATTGTTTTATTGTAGACTAGACCTACACAGATCTGATTAAAGTACAGAAGTGAATGGCAAACTGGTCCAGTAAATTTTTTTCTCTGCTATTAATGCCTTTTCAATTTTAACTGACCAACAACAGCTTTACATCCTAACACACACACACACACACACACACACACACACACACACACACACACACACACACACACACACACACACACACACACACACACACACACACACACACACACACACACACACACACACACACACACACACACAAAAATGTGGCTATCTGATTTTACTGGCCTAAAAATAAATTCACACGCACAAGTCACTGCCGAAACTACGGTGGGGACCTCTCGCCAGTGGCTAGTTTCTGGGTGTGACTGTACCACCATGTGTATACAGTAAAACTTGTAATGGACGAGTAACAACGTGTATACAGTAAAACTTGTAATGGACGAGTAACACCGTGTATACAGTAAAACTTGTAATGGACGAGTAACAACGTGTATACAGTAAAACCTGTAATGGACGAGTAACACCGTGTATACAGTAAAACTTGTAATGGACGAGTAACAACGTGTATACAGTAAAACTTGTAATGGACGAGTAACAACGTGTATACAGTAAAACCTGTAATGGACGAGTAACACCGTGTATACAGTAAAACTTGTAATGGACGAGTAACAACGTGTATACAGTAAAACCTGTAATGGACGAGTAACACCGTGTATACAGTAAAACTTGTAATGGACGAGTAACAACGTGTATACAGTAAAACCTGTAATGGACGAGTAACACCGTGTATACAGTAAAACCTGTAATGGACGAGTAACACCGTGTATACAGTAAAACTTGTAATGGACGAGTAACAACGTGTATACAGTAAAACCTGTAATGGACGAGTAACAACATGCGGATTGGATTATGCTGTGCTGCGGGGAACCGGGCAAAGGCCTGTCATGTCATCAGGCGAATGCAGGAAGGGAGGCATTCTTAAATCAAACAGTAATCTGTGCTGCTCGGTCAATTTGTCAACAAGGCAGCATGGTGCATCATCCAGACATTTACAACATATCTTTTCCATAAAATATTTGTTTTCAGTGGGAAGGTAGATAAAGTGTTTTCATCCAGAGCAATCACTTTTGCATGTGCTTAATTATCTCACTTATGTTTTGAGACGACTTCGCCGTGGGTTTGGAACAGGGTACTACCTGGCTCACACCCGAGAGGCAGCCCAGTTCCGAATCGAATGCAATCAACTTCAGCTTTTGCAAAACACACCTACATTGGCGCCCAGGCGAGATTTATCGAAACCCCTCACTGTCAGTGTAAATGCGTAAAAGGCACATGGTGTGTGCTAAATGAAATTATAATCCTGGTGGTTCCAGCCCTGAATGCTGATTGCCATGGTATATCAGACCATATACCACCAGTATGACCACCCCAAAAAATATTTTCACTGTTTTAATTATGTTGGTAAACAGTTTATAACAGCAATAAGGCACCTCTGGGGTTTGTGGTATATGGCCAATATACCAGGGCTGTATCCAGGTAGTCCGAGTTGTGTCTTGCATATGAACAGCCCTTAGCCATGGTATATTGTCCATATGCCACACCCCCTCGTACATTATTGCTTAATTATAAACTGGTTGGTTTGAGCCCTGAATGCTGATTGGGTGAAAGCTGTGGTATATCAGAATGTATATCATGGGTATGACCCCCCAAAATATTTGTACTGTTCTAATTACGTTTGTAACCAGTTTATAATAGCAATAAGGAACCTCGGGGGCTTGTGGTATATGACCAGTATACCACGGCTAATGGCTGTATACAGGCACTCCACGTTGCCGTTGCTTCGTGTTTAAGAAAACCATTGGCCATATATCACACCTCATCAGGCCTTATTGCTTAAATAACAACAAACTCCAAACTGCTTATTTCAAATAGCTTTTGAATTTTTGAAAACAACAAACACATATAGCGATTTACAGTTCATATGGTAACAAAGTTCTGACAAATATTGTGAGTCATTTGGTCATCATGGTCACAAGAAGGCTCCACCGAAAGTGGTGCCACATTCAAGTGCTAATCGGATCTACGAATTCTGACATGTCCCATTTGCTAACTGGTTATAGTTATACACGTGCCGCGTTCAACCAGTTATCAAATCGGAAATGTCCACGTTTCCCTGTTCTGACTAGCACTTGAACGCGACATAATCTGGAACGGTGTGCCAGAATGAAACGTGTGTGACGTCACGGCTCTACCTGAGTTTCGTTAAGGGAAGCGGAAAAGGCATAAACTGCTCGGCCTGCTCCGGACATTATCAGAATTGTTCTCCCGTGATAAGAAGTGTCCGTGGGTCATCTATACGTTTACCTGGATTGCAAAGGACATAGGAGTTCCAACGTTTTGGAGAATAATATTTTCCTGAAGCTTGTGGTTCTAAATTACCTTCTCCCAGATCGAAAATATCCTACTTCCTGGTCACGTTCAACAGCAGGTAGGTTTCACAGCGGTATCCTAGATTTGGTTTGTTTGCAACCATGAAATAGTTTTAAATTCGTAACTTGATTTAAAAAATAATAATAATTTAAATCATTACTAACAATTTCTTTGTGAAAAAAAGTATCCACTGGTCTTTCGTATGTTGCTCGAATTTACAGTACGAGCAAGTGGTTGCAGGCATAACATACAACAACATGTTACAATAGTCTGTAGCCTATCCTAATGGATTGTTTGCTGGGAAGAAGTCCACTTTATGGTTCATTCATTTGAATTAATGTATTAACGTTGGACATTTATTTATGTTCCATGCTCAACTGACCTGTGTAACAACCATGTCCTGCAGATTGCAGTAGTATCGTAAGACCAACCATATGCACTTTTGGGAGGAACTTTAGTAATAGCTGTAAATCAGTGAAATTGCATGCTATTCTGGGCGTTTTGAGGTCTGAGTAGAGTAATTAAATAAACTGACCTGTAGGCTGACCCGAAGCCACTACATTTTAATGTTTGCCTCTCAAAGTGGCAGTCTATGTTTGAAATCTTGGTAGCCATGTAATGTTGGTCATCTTGTGCCTGCCTCAGACAAGTTGTGTTATGTCATACCCTTACAGCAGTTTTTCTGATACAGTGCTTCTAGTAGAACTGTTTTGAGATATTGGTCAGGATGTCCACATAAGTGTACCATATGGATAGTAAATATCTAACCCGCCCATTGTGGCACCCTCCCCAGACAATAAGCATGGCGTTGACCCCGCGGCGTGTCCGGCTCAAGCCCTGGCTAGTGGCCCAGGTGGACAGTGGGTTCTACCCAGGCCTGGTGTGGATTGACCGAGACAATAAGCGCTTCAGGATCCCTTGGAAACATGCTACACGGCACACCCCCCAGCACGAGGAAGAAAACACAATTTTTAAGGTGAGTAAAGCACATCTCTGTAACAGTTTGTGAAACGATACATGTGGGCTAATGTGTTGGCAGGTGAACTGGTTGTGGCTGGATCAACGGTGAGTAAAGTAAGGTTGATGTTAACTATATTCTCTGAATGTATTCTTCATCTGTTTCCTCTCTCCCCTGTACCAGGCCTGGGCGGTAGAGACCGGAAAGTTCCAGGAGGGTATTGATGATCCTGACCCTGCCAAGTGGAAAGCTCAGCTCCGCTGCGCCCTCAACAAGAGCAGAGAGTTCAACCTTGTCTACGACGGCACCAAAGAAGTCCCCATGAACCCCCTGAAGATCTACGACATCTGCGACATCCCACAGCCCCTCAGTAACCCAGGTAACTGGCCATCGAAGACATAAAAATATAATAATTATACAACCATAGTAGATATATGATTATTTACAGTCACTTGTCAGGTTTGGTAGCAGCTCTGAAACGTATTTAAACTTTTGCCATCCCTTGCTCTCCTTCTCATTTCTCTCTCTCTCCTCAGGATCTTCAGACCCTGGGTCTTGGACACCAAATGATGGGGATGAAGATGAATCAGATGGCTCAGAGCCCCTCCCTCCTTATCCAACATCCAACGGTTAGTCATGTCAAATATCTCTCTTTATTTAATTGAGTCCCCCTCTAATACTAATTCTTAATTTTTACCACATCATTTATCCAAGACCACATAACAGTCCAGATCTAGCCTCTAGATAATGTTTTCCAACTTGCCTGGTCCAAGAACAACCCCCTGCCCCCCTTTTGTTTGGCTTACTCCCAGTTTTGATTCCAATATCCCAGTATGGTTTTTGTTATGTCAGCTAATCATGCTTTGTTTCTCTGTAACCAATCAGGCACCAGCCCCGCTCTTATGTGGTCTCCACCGGGGTCTGTATCGCCCCTCCAACCCCCCAGCTGCCCCCCATCAGTTGAAGTGTGGCCCAAAGAGGAAGTTAAGCTGTGGCCCAAAGAGGAGCCTTTGGATATGGAGATGCAGCCTTCGCCCCTGGAGATGGCGCCCCCCCCCCCACTGGACATGCCTCCCCCTCCCATGCCTGACGTGATGTTCGCCTCCCCAGAGATGTGGATCAGCTCCTTGCCTAGTGAGTACACTAACACAACTACACAAACTCCTCCATTAGATAAATATAGGACTGCATACAGTATCACAGCATCTTGTCCATACAGACAACCAATGAGTGACTCTTTATCTTCATGTGTTTCTTTGTCTCTCCCTCAGTAACAGACCTGGAGGTGCAGTTCCAGTACCGGGGTAAGGAGGTGTGTCCAGCCATGACGGTCAGTAACCCACAGGGCTGTAGGCTTTTTTACGGGGACCTAGGTCCCATGGTCAACCAGGAGGAGCTGTTTGGTCCTATCAGCCTGGAGCAGCTGAGGTTCCCCTCTACTGAGCATATCGCCAACGACACGCAGAGGGTCTTCACCAACCGCTTGCTGGATGTCATGGACCGAGGCCTCGTCCTGGAGATCAGCGGCCATGACATCTATGCCATCCGCCTCTGCCAATGCAAGGTGTACTGGTCAGGCCCCTGCGCCCCCAACCCCAAAGCACCCAACCTCATAGAGAGGCAGAGGAAGATCAAGCTGTTCTGTCTGGAGTCCTTTCTCAGTGGTAAGCAGTGACTCCGATCCTCTTAGCATAGACTCTTCACACAGCTTTCTTGTGTTTTATAGTGTTTTAGGCAGGGCCCTTATGCGGTATTGTGATAGTGTGGCATGTACTGTAGCTGTTATTGCATGTGTGCTGTGACACTGAATTGCTATGTGATATGATTGTGATGGGTTTGTGTGCAGATGTGATAGCCCATCAGAGGGGCCAGTCAGCCAGCCCTCCTCAGTTCGACATCAACCTGTGCTTTGGAGAGGAGTGGCCTGACAGCAGACCCAAAGAGAAGAAGCTCATCATGGTGCAGGTACAAGACTGTCTTTGTATCAGGATGCAATGATTCATAGAAAACTCATTTAAATATTTGTTTTTCATTATTTTAAAATGTTGAATTGACCCTCAAGCATGTATGTTTTGTTGAGTCCCTTCGCTGTAACTGCCACGTCTTTGGCCCTCTGCTCCCCTCCAGATTATTCCAGTGGTAGCACGTATGATCACTGAGATGTTCTCAGGCGACTGCATGCGCTCCTTCGACAGCGGCAGCGTGCGCCTGCAGATCTCCATCCCAGACATCAAGGACAACATCGTGACCCACCTGAAGCAGCTGTACCGCCTGCTGCAGACCCACCAGGGCCAGGAAGGCTGGCCTCAGGCTCTGGCCCCAGGAGCCGGCATGCACCTGCCCCAGGCCCTGCATGCCCAGTGAAGTAGCCTAGTCCACCACGGCCCTACCAGGCCAGTCAGTCTCTCTCACACACACACACACACACACACAGCTCTGTCTGGACACTGCTGCCTCTCTACTGCTGGTCCAAGAGGGGATCTATTATCAGCAAACTAGTACTTATGTTTATAGAGGCATGTTCATCAGAATAGGGAGAGGGATCACATCGATTTAGCTTCTTTTCCCCCTTTTGTTATTATGGTCTATTATAGGGTTCATTGGTCCATGTGTATATATTGTGGTAAATGCTGCTACCAGGCATTGTAATTATACTGTTACTGTGGCAGTCAGTAAAACATGGTGTGATGATGGTGTCTGTCTGCAGTTGTAAGCTCTAGGGCCTTGAACTAGAGCAGCATTATGGGTCAAAGTCCTGTAGGCTGCAAGTCAACATTGAACATCGTCAATGAGTTACAGACATAACCCTGGTCGCCAGTTACACAATACAGTCAGTGACTTCTGAATAATCATCAAGCTTTGTCCTGGTCCTTGTTGTTCATAAAACATGATCTCATTCTCATGTTTGCTACCTGTTTGAGTGCTAATGCATTTTAGTAGATTTAGTTGAACTTTTATCAATAAGTGATACATGCATATATTTTAAGTTATCCGTTTATTATAAACAATATAAAGAAAAAGTATCATTGTGACATTTGCATTTTAAGTCATTTAGCAGACACACTTATCCAGAGCGACTTACAGGAGCAGTTAGGGTTAAGCGCCTTTCACAAGGGCACATCAACAGATTTTTCACCTAGTCGGCTCGGGATTTGAACCAGCGAACTTTCAGTTACTGGCTCCCCGCTCTTAACTGCTAGACTACCTTCCGCCCATGACTGTTGAGATCCATTCCTTCATGTGATTCTGACTGGTCTTGCTAGGTATGTGAACAGTTTACTATAACTTAGTTTTTTGTGGAGATCATTTAAAGGTACTAGTAGAGAAAATCATTTAAATGTTGATGATTTTCCATATGTATATCCTACACTTATCATTATATGGAATTTAAACTATTTGTTTTGGCCTATGAAAATAGTATACTATATAATGTTAAAGGATCTCAACTCTTTTTCCCTCTAATGATTTGTATTTTCCTTTTTTTGAAATAAAATTTTCCAAAACTAGCAAAGCGGTCTTATTTAAAATGTCAGTTTCACTGTCCAGTTATAAGTGGCAAATGTGTCAACTATACTGAGGAAATACAACAAGTAAGCATGAACGAGGCAGTAACCATAACGCATGGTTATGAATACAAATTGACTTCAAGATGCAAAGATATTTACGATGACAAAAATAAATAGCGTCCAGTGTGATGTAAAAAATACATAGAACATACTGTATTTCCCAAACCCTTTAGAGCAAGTTCTTCAGGGGTTTGTTCAGTTCCCAGGTCTTGTCATATGGGCCTATAGCAATGCTGTGGTAATGTCATAGAGGTACTTCTCTGTGTGTTCCTGTAGTACTTGGTAAAGGTCCCACAGCTGATTTCTTGTTGTGGGGATATTGGCCAGTAACAATGTCAAAATGGCCACCACCATGACTACCACGAACAGGGTCAGGATGAACCAGGGACAACAACGTCTCTTGGTGGAAAAAGAAAGATTCCATCAGTATCAAGTTAATATAGGATTAAAATCGAGCAGAGACAAAAATGTTGGAGACATACAGGATGAAGACAGTAGGGACAGAAAGTGATTGATTATGCTCTGGGTTTGACATGACTAAGACGAAAGGGAATTGTAGACAAATACTGACCTCTCTCCTTTCGATATTGGCTTCCATCATGCTTTGTTTCTTGTTGCTGTGGTGTGACATGGCTGGCTGAAACTGCTCATCCAATGAATGCTCTATTGATGTCAACACATTTACAGACTAATAAATATCATGGTCAAAATAGCAGTTAAAACAACTTTGACCTACTATAGTAATTTATGAAATCCAACTTTTATTTAAATCTGCTAGTGGATATATAATGTACAGTCGTGGCCAAAAGTTTTGAGAATGACACAAATATAAATTTTCACAAAGTCTGCTGCCTCAGTATCTTTAGATATTTTTGTCAGATGTTACTATGGAATACAGAAGTATAATTACAAGCATTTCATAAGTGTCAAAGGCTTTTATTGACAATTACATGAAGTTGATGCAAAGAGTCAATATTTGCAGTGTTGACCCTTCTTTTTCAAGACCTCTGCAATCCACCCTGGCATGCTGTCAATTAACTTCTGGGCCACATCCTGACTTATGGCAGCCCATTCTTGCATATCAATGCTTGGAGTTTGTCAGAATTTGTGGGTTTTTGTTTGTCCACCCACCTCTTGAGGATTGACCACAAGTTCTCAATGGGATTAAGGTCTGGGGAGTTTCCTGGCCATGGACCCAAAATATCGATGTTTTGTTCCCCGAGACACTTAGTTATCACTTTTGCCTTATGGCAAGGTGCTCCATCGTGCTGGAAAAGGCATTGTTCGTCACCAAACTGTTCCTGGATGGTTGGGGAAGTTGCTCTCGGAGGATGTGTTGGTACCATTCTTTATTCATGGCTGTGTTCTTAAGCAAAATTGTGAGTGAGCCCACTCCCTTGGCTGAGAAGCAACCCCACACATGAATGGTCTCAGGATGCTTTACTGTTGGCATGACACAGGACTGATGGTAGCGCTCACCTTGTCTTCTCCGGACAAGCTTTTTTCCAGATGCCCCAAACAATCGGAAAGGGGATTTATCAGAGAAAATGACTTTACCCCAGTCCTCAGCAGTCCAATCCCTGTACCTTTTGCAGAATACCAGTCTGTCCCTGATGTTTTTCCTGGAGAGAAGTGGCTTCTTTGCTGCCCTTCTTGACACCAGGCCATCCTCCAAAAGTCCTCACCTCACTGTGAGTGCAGATGCACTCAAACCTGCCTGCTGCCCTTCCTGAGCAAGCTCTGTACTGGTGGTGCCCCGATCCGGCAGCTGAATCAACTTTAGGAGACGGTCCTGGCGCTTGCTGGACTTTCTTGGGCGTCCTGAAGCCTTCTTCACTTGAAGTTCTTGATGATCCGATAAATGTTTGATTTAGGTGCAATCTTACTGGCAGCAATATCCTTGCCTGTGAAGCCCTTTTTGTGCAAAGCAATGATGACGGCAGGTGTTTCCTTGCAGGTAACCATGGTTGACAGAGGAAGAACAATGATTCCAAGCACCACCCTCCTTTTGAAGCTTCCAGTCTGTTATTCGAACTCAATTAGCATGACAGAGTGATTTCCAGCCTTGTCCTCGTCAACACTCACAACTGTTAACGAGAGAATCACTGACATGATGTCAGCTGGTCCTTTTGTGGCAGGGCTGAAATGCAGTGGAAATGTTTTTGGGGGATTCAGTTCATTTTCATGGCAAATAGGGACTTTGCAATTCATCTGATCACTCTTCATAACATTCTGGAGTATATTCAAATTGCCATCATACAAACTGGGGCAGCAGACTTTGAGAAAATGTATATTTGTGTCATTCTCAACTTTTGGCCACGACGGTACTATACCTATGGAGTCCTGTTGCTGTCCTCTGACAATCTCCTGCTGTTTCATGGTGTCTTGCTGCTGCTGTCTCCATGTCTCTAGTTGTGTCCTGCAGGTGTGGAGGTTGTCCTCTAGGAGGTTGATCTTGAGGTGGAGCTCAGCCTCAGTGTGTTGGTGCTGCAGCAGCTGACTCTCCAGAGTTGCATCCTGTCCCATCACTTTCTGGATGCACAGGGAGATACATGATGCTATTTAAAGCATATATTATTTCACTCTCATAAAATATAGCGTGTGTGTGCATGCGTGCATACCTCTAGTTGGCTCTGTAATAGGTTTATATGGTCTATGTTCTGCACCAGAGACGTCCTCAGCTGGGTGCATTTCCTCCTCTCTTCCTCATAGCGCTCTCGGCACTGTGATGACTCAACCTGGGCAGTCTGCAGTGCCATCTGTTGGACACACAAAGTACACACACACAGTCAAACTCCTGTGACATCCCTTCATATTCATTTGATATGAAATAATCTCATATTTCGCAAATCAATTACATGAATTAAATTAATAATTGACTGTAATAGGAAAATACCAATTGAACACAGTGCTATTATGCATTATCCAGAGTGCAGCCCTGTCTAACCCCTTACTTCCAGGCTGTGAGCCCTGTCCTGGGCCTTGTTTTTTTGGTCAGTGACCCTCTGGAGTGAGGCCACGGCCATCTCCTCCAGCTCCTGCCTCTGCTGCTCCGACTGTAGCAGCAGCTTCTTGGCTCCATCCCTGGACAGCCTCTGAGGAAGAGGAGAGTAATGATTGCTCTTTGGTGTTTCAGCCTGGTGGTGATTTTGTATGTACATTCATACTGTAAGTTATATACACTACCATTCAAAAGTTTGGGGTCACTTAGAAATGTCCTTGTTTTTGAAAGAAATGTCCATTAAAAAAACATAAAATTGATCAGAAATGCAGTGTAGACATTGTTAATGTTGTAAATGACTATTGTATCTGGAAACGGCAGATTTTTTATGGAATATCTACATAGGTGTAGAGGCCCAATATCAGCAACCATCACTCCTGTGTTCCAATGGCACGTTGTGTTAGCTAATCCAAGTTTATCATTTTAAAGGGCTAATTGATCATTAGAAAACAATTTTTGCAATTATGTTAGCACAGCTGAAAACTGTTGTTCTGATTAAAGAAGCAATAAACCTGGCCTTCTTTAGACTAGTTGAGTATCTGGAGTATCAGCATTTGTGGGTTCGATAACAGGCTCAAAATGGACAGAAACAAATAACTTTATGAAACTTGTCAGTTTATTCTTGTTCTGAGAAATGAACGCTATTCCATGTGAGAAATTGCCAACAAACTGAAGATCTCATACAACGCTGTGTACTACTCCCTTCACAGAACAGTGCAAACTGCTCTAATCAGAATAGAAAGAGGAGTGGGAGGCCCTGGTGCACAACTGAGCAAGAGAATAAGTACATTAGGGTGTCTAGTTTGAGAAACAGACGCCTCACAAGTCCTCAACTGGCACCTTCATTAAATAGCACCCGCAAAACACCAGTCTCAAAGTCAACAGTGAAGAGGCGACTCCGGGATGCTGGCCATCTAGGCAGAGTTCCTCTGTCCAGTGTCTGTGTTCTTTTGCCCATCTTAATCTTTTATTTTTATTGGCCAGTCTGAGATATGTCTTTTTCTGGTCAACTCTGCCTAGAAGGCCAGCATCCCAGAGTCGCCTCTTCACTGTTGACGTTGAGACTGGTGTTTTGCGGGTACTATTTAATGAAGCTGTCAGTTGAAGACTTGTGAGGCGTCTGTTTCTCAAACTAGACACTCTAATGTACTTGTCCTCTTGCTCAGTTGTGCACCGGGGCCTCCCACTCCTATTTCTATTCTGGTTAGAGCCAGTTTGAGTTGTTCTGTGAAGGGAGTAGTACACAGCGTTGTACGAGATCTTCAGTTTGTTGGCAGTTACTCGCATGGAATAGCCTTCATTTCTCAGAACAAGAATAGAATGACGAGTTTCAGAAGAAAGGTCTTTGTTTCTGGCCATTTTGAGCCTGTAATCGAACCCACAAATGCTGATGCTCCAGATCCTCAACTAGTCTAAAGAAGGCCAGTTGTATTACTTGTTTAGTCAGCACAACAGTTTTCAGCTGTGCTAACATAATTGCAAAAGGGTTTTTCTAATGATCAATTAGCCCTTTAAAATGATAAACTTGGATTAGCTAACACAACGTGCCATTGGAACACAGGATTGAGGATTGTTGATAATGGGCCTCTGTACACCTATGTAGATATTCCATTTCCAGCTACAATAGTCATTTACAACATTAACAATGTCTACACTGTATTTCTGATCAATTTTATGGTAATTTAATGGACAAAAAAAGTATTTATTTTAAAAACAAGGCCATTTCTAAGTGACCCCAAACTTTTGAATGGTAGTGTAGGTACAGACATTGTGCCTGAACACACCTGCACACAGATCTTCAGCTGTGACTCTAGTGCCCCAATCTTTCCCTTCATCTTGTCCTCTTTGCAACAGACCTGTGGGTAGAGAAATATGAGATGTAATGGGGATTGGCTATTAGGCCCTTTCTTTTTTCTCTGTATATTTCTTTCTCAACTTCTCAGTGACAGGATGCAGGGTAGTCTCCAGAAGAATGAGGGTGGAAACACTGTGAACTCGACTCTGAAACCACAGTCAGTCTTCAACCAGATCACTGAGCCGAACACGGTAGCCTATTACCTAATTTAAGGCTCTATTCAATCTGTAACGCTTCCGCGATAGAAATGTAAAGGTCATTTCAGATTGAGCCGACATGTGCAGCGTTTACCGTGAATGCAGTCTCCGCTAAATTTCAATCACGCTGTAAAGCGTGTCAATAAAAGTACAAATCTATACAAAAATGTAATTACCCCTCCCCTTCAGTCGGTTCACTCTCGCGCCTCGCTCCAGTATACATGGCTTGTAAAAAATGCTGCGGTTTAATCAAATAGGCTACCAACTGGAGAGAGGAAAAGCGACCTAAAACGGCATAGCTGCTCAACTCACTTTCCAGTCAAGCCCAATTGTTCACATATTTAACTAATCCCGTGCCATCTGAGGTGAAGAGTGAAATAAAAATAGATTGACCTATGCAGTACTGCCACACGAATTATTATAATTTGTTTAATGTTCATGTTATACATTTTAATGTGTTGTAAATGTTTATATGTGCGCAGTGCTCAACTGTAGGCTACAGATTTATGCCGGTGCTGTTATGTGCAGACCGTCCTGCTGGGGTCTCTGTCCTCATCCTTCAGCCTTATTAATCGATAAACATTTAGGTAATTTAGAATATGTTCTTATCCAGAGCAATTTAGGCCAACAATCAGTGCATTTAACTAAAATAGACAAGTTAACATATCACAGTCTCATGTTACTGACATTATTTTGAATAGTTAGTAAACAAACACAATAGCCCATATTTCTGGGTGCAAAAATTAGCACAGAATGGGAGTGATTTTTAAAGGGAAGAGACAGCAAAGTTCAGGGGTTATAGAACTGTTGCAGGATCAGTGCAGCACAGGGGGAAAAATACAAGACGGGACAGGAATTAATTTTCACTCCTGTGTCAACATCTATGACACACTACACCAACCTACTGTCAACTTCATGGCAGTCACTTCATGAAACAGAGTATGATATAGAAATACAGTAATCACATCAGTGTATAAGAGATCCAGGTCCTAACCTTCCAGACATTGTCATGTGAGAGCAGTAGAGTAGAGGTGGTGTGCTGCAGTAGAGCAAGCTTCTGTTTCAGAGAATCCTCTCGCCGCAGAGCCTCCTATGGAAAGAGATGCACCATAATACAAGTAAGGTTCTGACTAAATGCTATGTCTCAATTATATGTATTATCATTACAGATTCCAATATAGAAGCACTTGCAGCAATCTAAGGAGTCAGCATAGCAGGATTACACACCTGTAGATACTCAGAGAGTTGAACGAGGTCCTACATAGAGGAGAGGGAGAGAGATTTTTCACAATAGGCATAAAAGATATTCCCAACATGGAGCAAGGAAGGACATCATATATATAGTTATAATGGGTGGTTGACTATGTATGTCGCGCCCATGATAGTTAAAATATCATAACATCTATCTCTACGTTTCTATGCAACACAACTGATAGTGATGCCTTCTTCATAACTTTATGGGAATGCGGCCTCTTGTCAGAATGATGAATGATTGTGTAGATGAGAACTGTGATTCATTGCTATGGCTCACATTTGAATTAGAATCTACCCACAACATTACAGAGATGCAGTACATTGGAGTTACTTACTGTCTCCTTCACAGTGCTATAGCCATGCCTGTGAATGACAGGAAATGAGTAGGGGGTCAGAGGTCAAAGTGTTATACATGCAGTACATGACAGAGATAAAACAGTTAAACAGATCAGTGTCTTCATGTTGAGGCCAGTAGCTTACTGTACTTACTCTGTCTGACAGCAGACATTCCTTTGTTGGAGCTGCCTGGTTAACATTACTAGGCCACTCTGGTCCTGTTTAACTACTAAGAGGGACAGAGGAAGATCATGAAATTCACCAACAAACTCGGTGTTCAAACTTAATAAGTATGTTGAAATTCAAGTTTGATGATTGACAGTACAGCCATGGGTGTCCAACCTCCATCAATTAAAAAATAAGGATACCCAGTGAGTCCAATTTTACCTTTATCTCTGATATCCATACTCTTCCTCAGTGAGGGCTGCTGTGGTGTTTGAGGGAATATCTGTGAGACGTCAGAGTGAAGCTGCCCTATTTTGTTTTTCCCTCCTGCCCCATGCAGTGGTGGTGAGGTGATCCATGTTGCCTGGTGAAACAGTTTTGCGTCTGTGACACTAATTTTGTGTTTGACCAAACGGAATATTCCAGTATTTGTGTATTAAGATACATATAATAAAATAATGTCACGCACGTAATGTGTATTACATTTAAAATTGTTGTCATTTAGCTCTTATCTACAGCGACCCACAGGAAGGAGCGTATCGACAGATTTTTCACCTAGTCGGCTCGGGGATTCAAACCTAAAACCTTTCGGTTACTGGCCAAATGCTCCTAACTGATAGGCTACCTGCCGCCCTGTATTATGTGCTTACCTTCCCGATGGAGTGTACATCTGGCCAGGTGATCCCCAGATCCTCTGCTGATATGAGGGACTGTCTGTGGATGAGAGGCACTCTCTGCCTGTTGGTCCTCATCATGACTTTGGTCTCCTTGTTTGACTGCTTTTCATCAGCCTGATGAGTGGCATCCTGGACAATCTGTCTCCTTCTCTGGAACTCTATCTGTCTTTTCTGCTGCATCTCACTCTTCCAGTCTGCCTCCAGCTTGTGTCCTGGGCTGCGACATGTCGTCACATTGTTGCGATCTCTCAAGAACTCATGTTTTGCTGCCCGTTGTTCCAGCTTTTGGTCGTAACTCTCCATCTGAGGTCGTCTCACCCTGAGGTCTTTTTGGATCTCCATTTTGGTGGATGAACTTCAACTGCAGGATTCAGAATAAGACAGTATCATTCCATCAGATTCTTAAAGAAAGCATGATTGGTTATGGGTGTGTCAAAACAGGATGCAGTGCATTCAGCTTTGACTCTACAGAAATGAGGACAGCAAGCATGACTTTCAGTATGAATTGAATGAAGGAAATTAAGCCTGACATTCAAACACCTGTGGTATGAAGTCCTACTTTATGTATATGAGTTCTGCTTCACCTTAAGCAGAAACTAGCTGTAGTGTGCCATCTCAATGTATGAGAAGGCTGCTGACACAAAGCTGAGACAGATCACTCACAACACACCATAGGTCAAGAGAAGACCAAAACCACACATCTCTCCACGGATGAAACCTTGTGAGTGTGAGTAGCAAAAACAAACCTGAAAATGTTCAAAGAACCCAGCAGCCTGTTGTCTCCTCTATGGTTTCTCCTCCTCTGTTGTCTTTGAATTCACTAACTGTCACATACTCGCTCTCAGAACAGGAAATGAGAGAAACCACACTGCTCATGTTCACACTTCTGTTCCACTATCATCACACCCACATTGCATCCTCACACTGTCGTCACACATGGGCAAACAATCAGAGAAGTGACTTGTAGGAAACTTACATTTTGAGCTACTATAGAGTGGTGTGGGACAGTTGAAGGCCTGCAGAATGTAAGGGTACTGTGGTTAGTGATAAGCCAAAGCTTATAGTGTGCCACACGGTGTATGTTTAGAAGATGTATAAACTTTGAACCACATTTCATATCTCCATTTTGGTCCCAACTGACTCTAAAATAGTCTGGTAACTGCTATCATACTCACAACTGGTTGACAACAGGAGTGATTTACAGGAGTCTGTATGGGCTAGTCAAGGATCCCTCCCTGACAGAGACCTTTGCTCTGTGGGGATGCCGTCATGAATACCAGCCACACCCACAACCACTGCCCTGGAGCTGAGTATAATAAACGTCTACATTTCTGTCATCTTCTCCCATAAGGAATTTGTCTCAACAGTAACACCTTATTGAGTGCTGTCCCTCTATTGGATCAATGTGCTCTTGACTCTGGACTTTGCCCTTGTCTTTTATGTGGAACTAAATCTTGGAGGTATTTGTTCCGCAATAAAAACCCAGGCCTGAAATATGAGTGGTATCGGCTTTGAAGTAGAAGAGACAAATACATTTATCCACAACAAATAACACAGAAAATACATTGCCGGATACAACAGGTAAGGTACCTGTAACATCTATAAACCATAGGTTGTCCTGTGTTTTTTTTCAGTGTTTTTCCTGGTGAGAGTTTGATCAGGTAATGAGTCCAGTGTTGATTTAAACCATTTTTTAATATAGCTGAGTTAGTGTATGAGTATCTCAAATGCTTATTTATACAGCATATAGGCCCCCTTTACCTGCTGTAAGCTGACTTATCTTGAAACTATGTACATAGCTAGCCCTAATTAGGGTTGGGATTTGATGATAAAAATATGATGTGTTGCTAGGTGTCAAATCCATAGCTAACCCATAATAAACCAGGATAAACCATCTTTTGTCATTTATTAATGCTTAACGGATCAATGTTTGACTTTACTTCAAACAATATCAACATTTTCAGCCGCTTGTGTTGCTTTCGTTTCAACTAATAGGGTGGATGGAAAATGTCATTAACATTTGTTGTTTGCACTGCTCATGTGTGTTTGCACACCTCAATCATATAAATTAAGGTATCACAGAAGTTCACAGAGCTTTGAGGTTTCTGGTTTCAAGTTGTTGTTTCCTTTGGGAAAAATTGCAATAGTACATAACTAATATACTGTAAATGTCTAAACATGGTCTTTAGGCTATACATACAGTCCGCTGTACTGCCTGTAATAACATAATGAATGATTAACACTAGGGGTTATGAGGTGTGACGACTAAAGGTTTGTCCTCATGGTTCAGCTCAGCTCTGGAGTCTGATGTTACTCATTCATAGCACATCCTGTATCAAATCAAATGAATATAGTCATGACAATAACAACAATCACAGGTGAGGGTTTTATGTTACTCTATCACTAGCCAATAATGTGAAATTAAGTACCAGTTGCAATTGCAGCAGTAGTTGTATTACGCTCTTGTGGTTGAGGTTGTGCTGGAGTGTTCTTGTGTCTTTACTGTATCGATGTCTCCTTGTGTTACAGTTGTGTGACCAAGGTGTTTAAGGATGTACAGGACTAACAATCCCTATGGCTCTGACTCTAGCAGTTATGCAGGATCTGTCCAGTCCATCCAGTCCAAGTAGGTGTTCTCTTGTGTGCTTGCATTGTGGCTATAACCCGTTTATGTTTCTTTCTCTTCTTAACTCTTGTATATTCTGTCTCTGAAATTGAATCTATATCATGCTTTTCTCTCAATTTTCTTCTGGCAGTGGCTATTCAGTGGACGATCGGTCATCACAGATATCAAATCTGTCCAGACCAAGTGCCAAGTCAATATATAGTAAGTAAAGAGAAAACATGACCATTAACATTGACTATTGACCTTGAGCAGTTGAAACTGGTTACCTAAAGCATTGTTTATTATAGATTGTTTTGTGAAAAGCAACCATGCATAACGGGTTAATCATTCCATGTATCCCATCAGTGCAGAGGAAGGAGTATGCAGACTCTATCACCAAGATTATGGACAAATTCCATCATAGAGTAGAGGTATTGTTTTGGTTTATCCAATATGATGATTTTACTATGCTAATCATCTGGCCATGATAATGGTCTGCCTTTGATCACAATAGATACTCAGCTATTTCTGTGATATCATATGCATGTATAAACCCTGTGTCTGTTCTCCAGCATCTGTTCACCTGTGACCTGGATGGTGAGGATGTGCGTGATGTGAATGACTGTGTTGAGAGGCTGAATATACTGGATGGGATGGGTAGGGTGTGGGGGCAGGACATGGTCCTGGAGGTGCGGGATGGGAACCTGCTGCTAACAGACATCGAGACCAAGGTTGGTGCATACACTTTACACTTGACACTAAAACATTGGGTGGGCAAAGCTATATCCATAGTTCACTAGCAGATATTAAGTGTTCTAGAGCAGTAGTTCCCAAACTTCTTATAGTCTCATACCCCTTCAAACATTCAACTCCAGCTGTGTACCCCCTCTAGCACCAGGGTCAGCGCACTGTCAAATGTTGTTTTTTGCCATCATTGTAAGCCTGCCACACACACACACACTATACAATACATTTATTTAACATAAGAATGAGTGTGAGTTTTTGTCACAACCCGGCTCGTGGGAAGTGACAAAGAGCTCTTATAGGACCAGGGCACTAATAATAATAGTATAATAATCAATGATTTTGCTCTTTATTTAGCCATCTTACATATAAAACCTTATTTGTTCCATGAAAATTGTGAATAACTCACCACAGGTTAATGAGAAGGGGGTGCTAGAAAGGATGCACATAACTCTGCAATGTTGGGTTGTATTGGAGAGAGTCTCAGTCTTAAATCCTTTTCCACACACAGTCTGTGCCTGTATTTAGTTTTCATGCTAGTGAGGGCCGAGAATCCACTCTCACATAGGTACGTGGTTGCAAAGGGCATCAGTGTCCTTACAGCACGATTTGCAAAGGCAAAAAACTCTGAGCGCAGCCCTATCCAGAAATCTGGCAGTGGCTTCTGATTAAATTACATTTTTACAGAACCGCTTGTTGCAATTTCGATGAGGCTCTCTTGTTCAGATATTGGTAAGTGGACTGGAGGCAGGGCGTGAAAGGGATAACGAAGCCAGATGTTTGTGTCGTCCGTTTTGGTAAAGTACCTACGTAATTGCGCACCCAGCTCACTCAGGTGCTTCACTATATCACATTTGACATTGTCCGTAAGCTTGAGTTCATCTGCACACAAAAAATCATACAATGATCGAAAGACCTGTGTGTTGTCCTCGTTAATGCAGACAGAGAAGAGCTCCAACTTCTTAATCATAGCCTCAATTTTGTCCCGCACATTGAATATAGTTGCGGAGAGTCCCTGTAATCCTAGACTCAGATCATTCAGGCGAAAAACATCACCCAGATAGGCCAGTCGTGTGAGATACTCGTCATCATGCAAGCGGTCAGACAAGTGAAAATTATGGTCAGTAAATACAACTTTAAGCTCGTCTCTCTATTAAAAAAACGTGTCAATAGTTTGCCCCTTGATAACCAGCGCACTTCTGTATGTTGTAAAAGTGTTACATGGTCGCTGCCCATATCATTGTATAATGCAGAAAATACACAAAAGTTCAGGGGCTTGCTTAAACAAAGTTAACCATTTTCACTGTAGTGTCCAAAACGTCTTTCACGCTGTCACGCATTCCCTTGGCAGCAAGAGCCTCTAGGTGGATGCTACAGTGTACCCAAGTGGCGTCGGGGGCAACTGCTTGCACGCGCGTTACTACTCCACTATGTCTTCCTGTCATAGCTTTTGCGCCATCAGTACAGATACCAACACATCTTGACCACCAAAGTCCATTTGATGTCACAAAGCTGTCCAGTACTTTAAAAATATCCTATCATGTTGTCCTGGTTTCCAGTGATTTGCAGAAGAGGATGTCTTCCTTAATTGACCCCCCATAAAAGCAATGGACATATACCAGGAGCTGTGCCAGGCCCGCCACGTCTGTTGACTCATCCAGCTGTAACGCATATAGTTCACTGGCTTGTATGCGAAGCAGTAATTGTTTCGAAACATCTCCTGCCGTGTAACAGATGCTCCGTGAAACAGTGTTGTTTGATGAAGGCATTGTCTGTATAGTTTTTTTGGCCTTTCCCCCAGCATTGTCCCAGCCATATCCCAGGCAGCAGGAAGAATTAAGTCCTCCACAATAGTATGGGGCTTGCCTGTCCTAGCCACTCAGTTACTCACCATATAAGACACTTCTAGCCCCTTCTTATTAATGGTATCTGTTGCTTTTATACATGTCTCACTACTCGAAAGTTGTCTTTATTCTCGCTCAGAAAACTGGCTTATTTTTCAAATTGTCATGTTTAATTTTTAAATGTCTGCACAACAGTGAAGGTTTCCCGCGAGAGAGTAACGGTTAATGTGATTGGCTGTTTATTATTTGACTAGGCTACCTGTATTTGACATTGTGTTGTTATTTCACTGAACGCTAGATGGTTAAACATTGATCTTCAGTTTCTTGGCAATTTCTTGCATGGAATAGCCTTAATTTCTCAGAACAAGAATAGACTGATGAGTTTCAGAAAAAAGTTCTTTGTTTCTGGCCATTTTGAGCCTGTAATCGAACCCACGAATGATGATGCTCCAGATACTCAACGAGTCTTAAGAAGGCCAGTATTATTGCTTCTTTAATCAAAACAACAGTTTTCAGTTGTGCTAATGTAATTGCAAAAGGGTTTCCTAATGATCAATTATCCTTTTAAAATTATAAACTTGGATTAGCTAACACAACGTGCCATTGGAACACAGGAGTGATGGTTGCTGATAATGGGCCTCTGTACGCCTATGTAGATATTCCATTAAGAATCTGCCGTTTCCAGCTGCAATAGTCATTTACAACATTAACAATGTCTACACTGTATATCTGATCAATTTGATGTTATTTTAATGGACAAAAAAATAGCTTTTCTTTCAAAAACAAGGACATTTCTAAGTGATCCCAAACTTTTGAACGGTAGTGTACATACTGTACAGAACACAAGATACATACTGTGCACAACACAAAATACATACTGTACACAACACAAAATACATACTGTACACAACATACATACTGTACACAACACAACATACATACTATACACAAGAAAACATACATACTGTACAGAACACAACATACATACTATACACAAGAAAACATACATACTGTACCCAACACAAAATACATACTGTACACAACATACATACTGTACACAACACAACATACAGGTTGTACACAACATACAGGCTGCACACAACACAATATACATACTGTACACAACACAACATACAGGCTGTACACAACATACAGGCAGTAATAGCTATGGTTTCTGTTTGTCGTTTTACATTTCTCTTTGCCTTTTAAAATGTACAGATGGCTTAAAAATCTCTATCAGTTCTGATTCATGACCTACTATTCTCTTATCATCTCCCCCTCCTCCCTTCTCCCCATCCTCCCCTCTCCCCCTCTCCCCTCTCCCTGTGTGGGGTTTAGGAGGAGCTGGAGTCCCTGCCTCTGAGCAGCATTGTGGAGCTGAAGGCTGTGATGGACAGCTGTGTGTACAATTCCCTGCTGACCGCAACCGTCAAGGACCGCAGCAAGAGGACCACCAGTGTCTTCATGTTCCAGTGTGAGGACCTCAGGGTGAGGAGACTGTTATTTATCCCTGAGCTTGTCACCAGCCTGTATTATGATCATTATGTTACTCTCATCTTTCAAAAGGGTTTTAAATGGATGTTGGTGATTAATTTCAGGCCGATTTCATAAAACGGGACCTAGAGAGAGCACTCCCTCACCAGAGAGATGACGTTAGCAATCACAGCAACAACAGGTAACAACAGTCTACAAATGCGTATAAATTGGTGGTTTACTGTAGGTTATCACAGTATATGCTCATTTTCCCTGGGTAAACCTCTTCTCCTCTCTAGCAGGGGCAATCTAGAAGTTATGTCTGGCCATCAAATTGTTAGGAATCTTCAGAAAACTGGCCCACCCCCTGAGCAGAGAGAATGGACTCCTCCAGAAGAACCCTCAGCTCAATGGAGCGCTCCGGACTATGGTAAGTCAATGGCATGCTCCAACCCAAAATACCTCTGTAGTCATTGGAAACCATTGATCAAGAGGACTACGGTTGTGAGCTTGTTTAGATCACTGTAAGAAACCCTGAAACGATTTGGTCAAGGGTTTGTTTCCAGTGTTAATGACAGATGAATAGCTTTAGTCAAGGTGATGCCAAATATCTTGAAAACATTTATCAATGTGTGTGTTCAATAGATGAAGTTCCTACACCTACACCTACACCTACACCTACACCTACACCTACACCTACACCTACACCTACACCTACACCGCCCATGCCCAGAGAAGAGCCACCTCCTCACAGGAAGGAAACCCCAGTCCAACCCCTCTTTATGGAGGACAAGCCCGAGACAACCCCTGTCTCTCATCCACGCCCATACGCAGAGACTGATAGGAATGTGGTCAGTACTCTGCCTCTATCAATATATTATTCATGTTAGCAGTACTGTGGACGATTGCTTAAGGTACTTTTAGTGGGTTGCATATGAATATTGTACAACATTTTCTTGTTTTTTCCACAGGACATCTTGAATCATATTTTCAATGATATTGAGATATTTATGGGCCAAGTCGCTGCTACAGCAGCCAAAGCCGAGATGAAAAAAAAGAAAAAAAAGAAGAAGAACAAGGATAAAGGTGATTTAGAAATGTATTTCCCCTTATTCCAAAAAAGGCTACAGCAGTGGTTAAATTGGGCCAGAGCTACTGTATGTGTCCAAAGAGAAAAGTAGAATAAAGGTATGATAAACCAAAGTAAGTGTTAGGGTAATGGTGGTTAGGGTCAGGGTAATGGATAGGGTAAGGGTTGAGCTGGGGTGTGGACATGAAGCTAGGGTTAGGGTCAGGGTAATGGATAGGGTAAGGCTTGAGCTGGGGTGTGGACATGAAGCTAGGGTTAGGGTCAGGGTAATGGATAGGGTAAGGGTTGAGCTGGGGTGTGGACATGAAGCTAGGGTTAGGGTCAGGGTAATGGATAGGGTAAGGCTTGAGCTGGGGTGTGGACATGAAGCTAGGGTTAGGGTCAGGGTAATGGATAGGGTAAGGGTTGAGCTGGGGTGTGGACATGAAGCTAGGGTTAGGGTCAGGGTAATGGATAGGGTAAGGGTTGAGCTGGGGTGTGGACATGAAGCTAGGGTTAGGGTCAGGGTAATGGATAGGGTAAGGCTTGAGCTGGGGTGTGGACATGAAGCTAGGGTTAGGGTCAGGGTAATGGATAGGGTAAGGGTTGAGCTGGGGTGTGGACATGAAGCTAGGGTTAGGGTCAGGGTAATGGATAGGGTAAGGCTTGAGCTGGGGTGTGGACATGAAGCTAGGGTTAGGGTCAGGGTTAGTTAGGTTACCAAAACTTGTACCCATTATTTAACCCCTGCGATATCCCATATTCAGGTGCAAGATGACATTGGGAAAACTATGGTCTAAGGTTTGAGTTTTTTGATGCCATTTGTTTCATTTCCGAGGCATTGACGGCATGCCACCAGCAGAGGAGTTTAAAACCTGTCTTCACAAAATCAAATACGGGTTCAACCTTCTGGTGTGTATTCAAATATCTCTGTTATTTTGTTGTTGTCGACTCATGATTTAATAAATGCTATTCATTTAATATGAGAGCTTAATCCAGTACCTTTGGTCTGTTCACTGGGATAGGGGGAGCTCAATGGAAAGATTAGTAATCCCAACGCTCCGGAATTCGTCCACTGCCTCTTCTCCACCCTGGCATTTGTAAGTTACTCCTACTGCTTACTCCATCTTTGTTTTCAACAAAGGGCTTCACACATGATCATCTTTTTCAACGTTATGTTTTGAACCAGCCTACCTTCTGTCCCATTTGATTATATGAGCAAATAATTGACAGTGTATGATAACTTCCCATCAATGAGTTCTGTGCGCTTGTTTCCCACCACTTCCTCTACCCCCTCCCTCCTCCAGGTGGTGTCCCACTGCCCTGAGGAGCTGCCCCCCACCATCGTTGCGCCCCTGCTGGAGCCTGCGTGTATCCGTCTGCTGAGTGAGGAAGCCACCCCTGAGGAGGACCAGCTGTGGCAATCACTGGGAGACGCCTGGAACATCCCCAGGTGAGAATCAGTGATTAGTAGACTATCAGGGAATTGGGGGAGTTACTGTCAGTCAGGGGTGCTCTGTGCATACAAATGTACTTTCATACATTTTGACAATGTGTTCCTATGTCCCTGATTGGTTACCAGTACAAAATGGCCCGAGGATGACGAGGACATCCCTACCTACACTCTGGAGTTCTACGATGGTTGGCAGCCCCCAGAGGTGACCCACTCTCCCCCAGGGAGAGAGCCAGAGAAGAGAGAACCTGAGAGTAGGCAGCAGAGTCAGAATCAGAGTCAGAGTCCATTCTCCACCCCTGAAAAGGTAAATACCCAGTGAGCTGCATCTTATAGTTCTCTATAGGCTGGGTAGTTTCAATAAGGTTTCTTTCGATAAGTTCTTTCAAAATGTTCCCCTGTAGAGTTCGGCCCAATGGAAGCCTCCACCATCACGGTATGCATTAAGAAACAATTATAAACTATTTAAAAGCCATGGAAGCATTATGGATACATGTTGTTCTGTGTGTGTCTACAGTTCTATGTATGTGTTTTCAGTCCAGATGAGCTAAACCCCAGTTACATGCGTGTGATGTATGACTTCACTGCAAGGAACAACAGAGAGCTGAGCATCTCCAAGGGAGAAGTGGTTCAGGTGAGCCTCATCAACACCACTACATGTCAACAGCACTTTGAAGTCTGCCTGCATGCCGCCTGCCTGCCTTTCTGTCTGTCTGTCTGTCTGCTGTCTGTCTGCCCGCCCAAGAGAAGGTTTTGACAGAAGCGTGTGTGTGCTCTGTGCTTCCACAGCTACTGGACATGTCCAAGAAATGGTGGAAAGTAAGGAGCGACAGAGGGGAGCAGGGCTTTGTGCCCAACAACATACTGGAGTCAGTGGACAAGGAGCAGGAAAAGCAGGCAAGATACCCCAACACTCAGCAACACTTGATAGTGGAAAGCCTGCTGTGTGTTATTATGTTGTGTTTGCTCCATGTGGGGAACTCAGACCCGTGTTACGCCTGCGTAAATGGAAATTTATTTCCCTTTCCCTTATTCACTTTCTCTCTGCGTATTCTGACCTTCATCTGAAGCATGAGGAAATGCATGTGACCGCCAGATATTAGTTTGGGGAGGTGATCACAGAAATGGAGGTGGCAGAGGTGTGTCTACAGATACACCTATTCTGACCTTGACTTAATTCCCTAATAATTCCAACACCTTTACTCGCGAGGAACCATGAATACGGTTAAGCACCTGTCAGTTCCAAGTGAAAAAACATCTACTATTTCAGAAAGAAATAACGCCATTCTCCATGCACTGTAATGTATACATTGATAAGAGTTAGGCAAATTAGTTATCTGTTTGGAGAAGGGGATTGTAATTACCTATGTTTTAGATGATTTTTCCTTATCGCTGGCGACGAATGTGAAGCCAGTCATATGTAAGCAAACTATAATTCATGTCAACATGACATGTATTTCGGCCCATTTTCCACAGTGAATTAGGCTATAAATAGCTCTGCCGTTATTCCCAATTTTAATTGTATGTTCACACAATTTACGGGGATGACATTTGGCTCAACCTACCTAGTTGATTTATGCACTCTAGAATGTTTTAATTATATGCCCAGGCATTTCTCAGGTTTTTACTCCCAAAAAGCTTGTTTTGGTCATGTAGGTACACTACATGACCAAAAGTATGTGGACACCTGCTAGTCATACTAAAATCATGGGCATTAATATGGAGTTGGTCCCCCCTCTGCTGCTATAACAACCTCCACTCTTCTGGGAAGGCTTTCCACTAGATGTTGGAACATTGCTGCAGGGACTTGCTGCCATTCAACCACAAGAGCATTAGTGAGGTTGGGCACTAATGTTGGGCGATTAGGCATGGCTCGCAGTCTGCGATCCAATTCATATCAAAGGTGTTTGATGGGGTTGAGGTCAGGGCTCTGTGCAGGCCAATCAAGTTATTCCACACTGATCTTGACAAACCATTTCTGTATGGACCTCTCTTTGTGCACGGGGGCATTGTCATGCTGAAATAAGAAAGGGCCTTCCCCAAACTGTTGCCACAAAGTTGGAAGCACTCAATCGTCTAGAATGTCATTGTATGCTGTAGCGTTAAGATTTCTCTTCATTGGAACTAAGGAGCCAAAACCATGAAAAACAGCCCCAGACCATTATTCCTCCTCCACCAAACTTTACCGTTGGCACTATGCATTGGGGCAGGTAGAGTTTTCCTGGCATCTTCCAAACCAAGATTTGTCCATCAGACTGCCAGATGGTGAAGCGTGATTCATCACCCCAGAGAACACGTTTTCACTGCTCCAGAGTCCAATGGCGGCGAGATTTACACCACTCCAGCGAACGCTTGGCATTGCGCATGGCGATCTTCTGCTTGTGTGCTGCTGCTGGGCCATGGAAACCCAATTCATGAAGCTCCCGACGAACAGTTCTTGTGCTGATGTTGCTTCCAGAGGCGGTTTGGAACTCGGTAAGAAATATTGCAAAGTAGGACAGACAATTTTTACGCACTATGTGCTTCAGCACTCGGTGGTCGTGTTCTGTGAGCTTGTGTGGCCTACCACTTCACGGCTGAGCCGTTGATGCTCCTAGACATTTCCACTTCATACTAACAGCACTTACAGTTGACTGGGGCACAACTAGCAGGGAAGAAATGTGATAAATTGACTTGTTGGAAAGGTGGCATCCTATGACGGTGCCATATTGAAAGTCAATGAGCTCTTCAGTAAGGCCATTCTACTGCCAATGTTTGTCTATGGAGATTGCATGGCTGTGTGCTCGGCTTTATACACCTGTTAGCAATGGGTGTGGCTGAAATACCCAAATCCACTAATTTGAAGGGTTGTCCACATACGTTTGTATATATAGTGTAAGTCTGAATACCAAATACTGAGAAGTGCGTCAATCAAAACACATAAAAAAGGAATAGATTTCCTAAGTCTGAATCGAGCTCCATGTGTTTAGTGCACTGTATTAGTGTGTAATTATCAATACTTTATCCCCCCCGTTAGGAAACCAGTGGTCCTCCCTCCCTAACCAAGAGGTCCAAGCCTGACCAAGTGAAGGCCTGGCTGGAGTACAAGGGCTTCAGTAAAATGTAAGAGCACTCAAACTACCAATCACATTAACTATAGATTATTGATCTCTGTAGGCATACATGTGATTGACTACAGTAGTTATAAAGTGAGCATGAGAAAATTACAGGATAAGTATCTCTTTTCCATGATTTGTTCATTCCTCCCTCTCTCTCAGCACGGTGCGCTGTCTGGGTGTGCTGAGTGGTTCCATGCTCCTGGGGATGACAAGAGAGGAGCTGAAGATTGTGTGTCCTGAGGAGGGGGGGCGGGTCTTCTTCCAGCTCCAGAACATCAAGTCTGCCATGGCTGTAAGTCCCACACCACACTATCAATAGCAGTACAACTGTTGATTTATATTCTTGTACATGACAGGTAACAAACTGATTTGTTTTTCCTTTCCACTCCAGCTTGCCAGTGAGGTAAGGCCCATAGAGCCTTAGGACGGGAGAAGACAAGATGACCAGAGAGTCACAGACAAGTCGGGACATGAAGTTTCAACCCTTGAGCTTCAAGCTACAAATTTCCGCGCTGCAGTAGAGAAAATACTGATTATATCCACTGAAAACACAAAGTAAGCGGAGTTGTGTTAGAAGTATGTAGGGCGGACGCATCAAAGCTCTAGTGTTAGTTACATTTAGTAAAAAATACTATTTGTGCATTTGATAAGATCCAATACTTAAAGACAGATTCTCTCTATATATATTCTGTATCAACTGTTTTAACTTAAATATTTTTACCATATGTATTGTATCAAACCAGTGTTGATGCCACTTGATTCTATGATTGATCTTGATTAGTTTATTCAAGTCACCATTTATACATGTATTAATTTATGTTAAGTGTTATACTTTATGTATCTTGTTGTTGATGTATCTGAAATGTAATCAATTGATATATATTTTATTTTGGTAGTGATATGTATGGACATGTAAATCACATGACATAAAATCATCAAGTAAGTCAGTCTGTATCTCTGTAAACTAATCATGTATCTCAATGTTGGATCTGTCTATCCACATAAATCACTTGTATTATTTGACTTAAGTAAATTAGCTGAATGACACCAGCCAACAACTGAATGAATGATGTAGGACACAACACGTTAGATTAATAAACATGCTTTATTTCATTTCAGACGTTACACATGTACCATATCAGAAGCATTTGAGTAAATGTAAAACATTGGCATTCATTTAAAGTCATGATAGTGACTACAATAGACAAACAAATGAAAGACAATGAAAACCATGTCAATAATAGAAGACATGTGCAGAGAACCTTTAATGGAAAAACATCCACATGTCTAAAAGAATGAATGAATGGAGGCACAAAATAATCACAAGTCAACAAACTCTTTGTATTAAACATAATGAAGTGAAAAGAATACTAGGCGATTTTTCGATGAGAAAATCAATTGAACAAAAAACAAAACTCGCAGTGTGATGATTGACTGATTAATTGGTTTGTGTTCTGTGATGACAACACACTGTATATCACTACTGCCCAAGACTCTTTGCACTACTGAACACAGGGCAAGAAAACAAACAGCATTTGACTTATGTCTTCCAACTTTGTTTGTGTGCTCTTTCGATTGGAACAGAAATACATATGGCAGTCCTTAGTGAAGTTTGATACAAAGTATGGTCTATGGTACCCTACAGTAGGACCAACAGGTTCCCTAGCATTGTAGTTTATAAACAAGCAAAGATACTAAACTGATTGTACAGATGGAGACCAACAACTGGAGTTAGTGAGGTTCTGAAAGAATAGATCTGTGAACTCTCTGATGGACAATCTGAAATGGATGGACATGAAAAGGTAAGGTCAACGAAGTTGTTGGGTCCCTCAGTGAGCCACACCTGGATCTAAACATGGATGTCTGATCCTTTATCAAGTAACTACACACATCCTACTCCACATGAGACACAAACCCTTCAAATCATACATGCATCCTCTAATTCCCTGCAAAATACGATTTCAAAGAATCAAATCAAAAGTTGTACTAAACGGTTGCTTGTTTTTTAACAGTGTTCCAGTCTATGGCTGTATGTCTGTGGGAAGGATTACAGTGTTTGAGTGGATGTTTAGGTGTGAATGTACAGCCAGATTACATAGGCAGCTCTGGCTGAGTTAAATGTCAGAGAGGATACCCATTATGGCTCTGGGTCCTACCATTGCTGAAGGCCCCTCCAAATAACCCTAGTTAACTTGATCAACTTCACTCAATACTCTACTGAGAGAGAGCTACATGGAATACTTAACAGACTTCAACAGCCCTAACACAATCAACAAGAACACCAGAAAAACTATTAAAATAATAAATAATAAAAGAATATACATGGAAATATTGAGTCCAATTGTAAATCTAGTGAAAGACAAGGCCAATAATAATGACAAAATACATCTTTCTGCTTAAACAAGGGCAGTTTAAAATGATCTACAGCAACGAAACTTCCCGTTTGTGATCTAGATATTGATATACTGTTTATATAAACCTTTTATTTCCATAGCCTTTAAAAAAATACACTTTATATATTAAATCCATCCCCATGTTCAGCTTGTCCTAAATTATCTGGTTTCTCAAACATTTACTCGTATATATCGGGCTTTTGTCACACTTAGGTTTTTAAAATGGGCTGGTAGGTAATGGTATGCAATGCATGGTGAACATTTACAACTAGGGCCCAGTAATTCCGCTGGAACAGTCTTGGCAAATAATAGGACTGTACAAATAGAACTCCCACAGTTTGAATCACAGAAGAGGTCCGATGAAGAGAAGGCTCATTGGGTGAGATGGGGATGAATTTACAGAACATAGAATATGATCTCTATGGTACAGATCACATCTGTATTGGTGACCAGGAAAACCATGACTGTGATGGGGGTGAGTTCATTTGATGCTGATAACAACCAAGCAACTATGTCTCTGCATGGTTTGAGCGTTGCCATAGTGATGAGCTGGATTTGAGTTTGTTTTGCAGAACTCAAACTAACAACAATCATTGACTGCACACATACTTCATACATGACAGCTTCCTTGGATTGTCATGTGTTGCTTTTTCACATTACAGACCACTTTAAACAGCTTCCCAGACACTCCCGTGGCCACACAGTGGTCCATGCAGGCATGCACAACAGAAGATGCACGGTGGAAATGCAGTCAAAGCAGAGCATTGCTAAAAACGCTTCTTCCACTTCACTGGAAGGCCTGGGTAGATAAAGGATAAAGTACTTTAACATACAGCACGCAGCCTGGTATCAGTTCCTTGATGTTAGGACAGCAAAAATGCTTAAGCTTGAAGAGGACAGGTGTTGTGGTTGTTGTTGATGAGTGAGGCGTTGCAGCAGGGCATGAAAAGTGACAGGCTAGCAGTGGTAAGGCCTTCACCTGGTAAGTCTGGTTTGGTGCATACAGGTACTACATGCAATAACTAATAACCAACATAGTGGGCCCAGAGGTCAGTCCCCGGGGTCTGTCCTGGTCTCTTTAGAAGACCAAGGGGTGTGTGGGAGCGACACACACACACACAGTGAGTGTTGAGGTAATTGTAGGGGGACAGGGGAGCCTCCCTGACATTCTTCTTGACTTGTGCTTGGAAAACACGCCGTGGTTTAACATCTCTTATCATACACACCTCTAAGCGTCCACTCTACCACAGACTGATATCTTTTCTTTAGATATACACACATGTATCTATATCCTTTTTAGATATTTAGTATATTGTACACATCATGGAATAGCATAAATCTACTCTTTTTGTCTGCATATTCTATAACTAACGTGATTTGTTAAATAAAAATAACATTGATCTTAATGTTAATTTAATGGAATGTTTGCACTAGACCAGTCAGGTACACAGCTCAGTCAGGTACATCAGATGCCCTGATGGCTGCTGAATGTCCTGCCTGCTATTTCATTCAGAGCTGACTCAGATCAGGAGACCGGCCGAGAGGACTCATTTAGCAAATAAATCACTACAACCTGCCAGAAGCACAGAGACGGATGAAAGCCATCAGATACCCAGCAGCAGACAGACTGGAATTGTGCACGACTTCTGCTTCTAAGCCACACAGATTTGGTCCTTTCTCCATTTTTCTTAACTCAGTACGTCCATACATTAGAAGTTTGTTACCGCGGTTTCCATGAAACTCTAAGTTACAAGTGACTGTTCCTATCAGTGTGCAACGGGTGTTGGAACAATGTAGTGTGGAACATTCACCTATGCATTGTTTAGGTGTGTCCATGTTGTGTAGGTTAGGCGACCCATGGACAATGCCCTCATAACATTTCTGTTAAGTTGTATCTGCTTCCCTACTTCATTGTGAAGATATTAAAGTAGATGAGCTTCAGGCAGAATGACTGTGTGATGGAAGATAAGCAGCTTTCAGGACAGCTAAACTGCGCAGTGTGTGTAATATAGGTGATGGGTACAAACATGCCAACAAATCACAGGCTGAACTGTGGGACCCTTTTTCCCATGCAGGGTCACATGACCAAGCAAAAGGGCAGAAGTTTTGGTTTGAACTGATCTAAGAACAGATGAGGTGAAAAAAAAGACTTCAGGCTAGTCTCTCTCCTCCCATATGTGTATTAGAAAATAATCCAAGCACTGGATGTTCCCCCTGCCAACCTTGGCCATGCTGATTGAAATCTCACAGTGAGCATTAGAGAGATAGGGAGGAGTCAAGAAGTAGAGAGGAAAAACAGGGGCTAACCAGAGAGAGTTGAAGAGGGAACATGGGTTGAGGGAGAAGGGGGGACTGGAACATGACTGAGTCCATACTGACCACCCCCATCACCGACAGAGAGATGGGGACACTCAGGGAGCATTGTATCCTTGGCTTTAGTACAAGAGAGCTGAGAGACGAGTGCACAGTCCAATTCCTTAGTGGGAGGGGGATAAGGGGGTAAGAGGTAGAGGTTAAACAACAAGCTGGAGTCCACTCATACGGCACCCCCTCAGTGTCATGCAGGGAGGGGCCGAGGGGGGGGTTAGAAGTCGGGGTGGGGTTGTTGATTTAGTGTCCTTCTGCCCCGACGGGGGCCATGGAGAGGGTGTCCTCCTCGTCGATGTTGTCCAGCTCCTTGGTGCGCACAGCGTGGGTGATGAGGTTGAGCTCCTCCAGCAGGGTCTCACTGCGGTATGCCACGCGGATGTCCGGGACGTTGGTGCGACGGATGTCATTGCTCTCAGGGCCCTCCTTGCTGTATTTGGGCCCCAGCCAGTAGCTCTTTGCCTGGAGACAAGAGAGAATGTCAGAGCTGAGCACTTGGCACAAAATGGCTGCCATGCACAACTTAATTGAATTAAATCCATTATTAATCCATTATAAGAGACAAATTAAAACGGAAGCTCAGAGACCAAAGAGGGCAAAAAGAGAGATGAGATAAGAGGAAGCGGATGGATACCTTGTGGGAGAAGCCGCTCATGAGGACGCTGTTCCTGGCCAGCTCACACATGTCACAGGAGCTCAGCTTCCACACCTGTGTGGCGATGCTGTACTCCTCCATCAGGGGCTCCTGAGGTCAAACACAAACGCACACACAAAAGACAAAATAAACGTTAAGTGAATTATACTTATTGACTGTACTGACTCACCCTTGCAGCTCCCATAGTTACATAGTTGTAGCATGGGTGGTTTTGCCTGTCTCTGGCTGTGTGTGTGTCTCTGGCTGTGTGTGTGTCTCTGGCTGTGTGTGTGTCTCTGGCTGTGTGTGTGTCTCTGGCTGTGTGTGTGTCTCTGGCTGTGTGTGTGTCTCTGGCTGTGTGTGTGTCTCTGTGTGTGTCTGTGTCTCTGTGTGTGTCTGTGTCTCTGTGTGTGTCTGTGTCTCTGTGTGTGTCTGTGTCTCTGTGTGTGTCTGTGTGTGTGTCTGTGTCTCTGTGTGTGTCTGTGTCTCTGTGTGTGTCTGTGTCTCTGTGTGTGTCTGTGTCTCTGTGTGTGTCTGTGTCTCTGTGTGTGTCTGTGTCTCTGTGTGTGTCTGTGTCTCTGTGTGTGTCTGTGTCTCTGTGTGTGTCTGTGTCTCTGTGTGTGTCTGTGTCTCTGTGTGTGTCTGTGTCTCTGTGTGTGTCTGTGTCTCTGTGTGTGTCTGTGTCTCTGTGTGTGTCTGTGTGTGTCTGTGTGTGTCTGTGTCTCTGTGTGTGTCTGTGTCTCTGTGTGTGTCTGTGTCTCTGTGTGTGTGTCTGTGTCTCTGTGTGTGTGTCTGTGTCTCTGTGTGTGTGTCTGTGTCTCTGTGTGTGTGTCTGTGTCTCTGTGTGTGTGTCTGTGTCTCTGTGTGTGTGTCTGTGTCTCTGTGTGTGTGTCTGTGTCTCTGTGTGTGTGTCTGTGTCTCTGTGTGTGTGTCTGTGTCTCTGTGTGTGTGTCTTGACAGAGCACCACTGTGCACTGACCTTGGTAAAGTGGAACTGTAGGGGGTCATCAGTGGACAGAGAGACTATGAGGCCTCTGGCCAGATACTCAGGCAGGGGGTTGCGGTGGTAGCTGAGGAACAGGCTGTTGTTGCTCAGGGGGGACATGGCGATGCCAATCTGAGCCAGGTAGTAGAGGTACTGCAGCACTGGGGCCTGGGGACAAGAGGAAAGAGACAATCGTCTATCTTGTTGAATGCACAACTGCAGGAATTCAAGGGAACTGTTTGATTGTTCTCCTGAATTCTCTTAAATTAAAACTTTAAGAAACCGGATGAGAAAACTCCAAAAGCCAAAACTTAATTCAATAATCAATCAAACCCAATCAAATCCTTCAGAGGTCACCTATGAACTGAACTCTATTTGTCAGTAGTGTTGTTGCCATGGTAGTGTGGTGTCGCTATGGGAGACGGCATGTGTGCTGACTGACCTTCCTGAGCAGCAGCCCATGGGAGATGTTCTCTGACAGAATGAAACCCGACACCAGGTGGTGGACAGGCCCCGCCTCCCCGCAGTGAGGGCGCAGCACAAACGTGTGGAAACCACGCCTCCTGCACCATACAAACAAACATAAAGCCTATTCATAAACAATCCTTAAAAGGTTTGGATGTGATTCATATATCCTTTCTGTTGTTAAAACATTGATCTAGCGGTCTGTGTGCGGAGGTTCGTTAAGCAGCCTGCTACCTGCGCAGGTGGTTGAGCACGGTCATGTTGGCGTAGGTGTAGTAGAGGTAGTAGGAGTAGGGAGGGTTGTCCTCCTCTGTCCAGTCGGCTGGCAGGGGGCTGTCCATGTTGAAGATGTGGTGCTCCGGCTTGGACTCGTCATCCACGCTGTCAAAGCCCACCACCTAACAACACAGCGATAAGTTACTTTAAAACAGTACCTGAAGTGTATGAAGGAGGTAGGGCCCTGAAAATGGCATCTGAAGTGTCTGTTTGAGGATATGTTGGGGTGTGTGTGGACTGCTGGGCGAGTGCCTCACGTGCTGCAGGAAGAGGTGCAGCTCAGGGTGGTTGCGGGGGTTGATGGTGACCTCAAACAGAGGCATGAAGATGTTCTCCATCATCTCCTGGAAGTTAGCCAGCTGCTTCTTGGTTCGGTACACATCACTGCAGTCAGAGGGGGGTTAACGTCTCTCGCACATAATATGGAAGACTCACATTCATGCATAGTCCTCATTTACAGATTCATAACCTTCATTCATAATATTTGACACAAATAGGAGAGGTTTACATCCAGGTAAGCTGACTAAAGGTAGATGTGGGTAACTGCTTTGTTGATGCTGTATTAGGTACAGACACTACTTACAAGAGGCGGGGCACTTGGATGAGCCAGCGCACGTTGTCAGAGTAGACTTGGTGTTTGACGGCCCACTGGGCCAGCTTGTCCCACTCGTCCCGGGAGCGGCCGTAGATGGAGAGACGCAGCTCCACGTTCTGGTACTTACTCTCCTCTAGGTCAGCCATCACCTCCTGATGGAGCATCAACAATAACAATACATTAATATCAGTCTATTCAACCGTACCAAATTAAAACTTGATGAATGTACATTACTATGTGGGGTGAACTAACACAAACACAACTGTTTCTTTGGCTGTTTTAAGGTAGCATGGGCTGGTTTCAGACCTTGATCATGTGGCCAAAGTATTTGCCCTCGATGTGGTTGTCTGTCTTGATGAAGATCTCTCTCAGGATGGATTCCCCGATGGGGTTGTATTTGGCATTGAACTTGTCGAAGCGATGGAACGTGTTGCGGTCCTGAGAACAGACAGGTGACACTACATCTACTGTTCCACTCGTTTTCCCCAATTCTCTTACCCATCCCTCTTTAACAATGTTCTTCTCCCCTCCCCTCTCCTCACCGCGTGCATGTCCAGTGTGTCCACACTCAGGTCGAAGGCAGTCAGGTTCATGTTCTCAAACACCTCCATGAGGGTCTGTCCCCGCCCGTGCTCCATGTGGACTATCTCCCCAGGGTACTTCTTCATGGCCCGCTTGATAAAGCGCAAAAGGTGCTTCTGGTTCATACAGGACGAAGCGTGGATGTGGGTGTCCACCTGGGGGCAGAGGGAGGGGAGAGAGTCAGGGTCAGGGACAGTGAGACATTGAGGATGGATGCCAGAAAGACGAAAGAAAAAGCCTGGGTTAGTTAGCTCTGGTGTAAACTTCAAAATACATTTCTATCCAACATTGTGGGGGGACTAACTGATATGGAACACTATGCAGGCATTATAGACGTGTTGCAGATGCTGTGCTCCAGTGTTGGGACTGTTGTTGTGCTGGTGTTCATTCACCTTGCGAATGTTGTAAAAGTCGCGGTGAGGAACCTGCTTCTGGGCTGCCAGCTCCTTCATCTCGTTCAGCAGAATGTGCATCTGGAACTTAGAGCTCAGGTACTGCAGCCGGCGGTAGCAGAACGACTTTCTGCACGCACGCACACACACAGACAGTGTATTCTACTGCAGAGCCAACAGATGTGACTGATGTTAAAGCTATGATTCTAAAGCGAAGACCCAGTAACACTTACACTGGTCCGTTGATGATGAGAGCCATCATGACGTTCATGTCAGCGATGTACTCCTTCAGGTCTGGGTAGGGCAGGTCCAACTCTGTACTCCTGGAAATGATGGACAATCAGTTATCCACTCTCTCTTCCACAAACATACAGACCCAGACTACAGACCCAGATTAGCCTATCACACACACAACTAGAAACTAACTGAAAACAAGCAGACTCAAACAAACACACTCACTTCTCCATGGGGCTCTTCTTGGTATAGACATGCATGACCCCATCCACCATCTTACACCTGTACTCTGTGTCTGCAGGCATGTTCTTGGTGACCTGGTTTTCATAGGGGTGAGTCTCTGAGACAGGGGGGTGGACTGGAGCATCTGTGGGAGACAGTAGGGAAAGAAGAAAAGTTGACCATACTATTTTACCTCAATGATTCATATTACAACATTTTCATTCACAATTTCACAAAGTAACTCAATTGCTAAAGGAGATTGGGACAGAAACACTATAGCTATGCCTGTGTGTCTCAGTTAGTGCCATACCCAACGTGTCAGGTGTGTGTGTTAGTATGTGTGTGTGTGTCATACCCATCGTGTCAGGTGTGTGTGTTAGCGTGTGTGTGTCATACCCAACGTGTCAGGCGTGTGTGTGTCATACCCAACGTGTCAGGTGTGTGTGTGTGTCATACCCAACGTGTCAGGTGTGTGTGTGTGTCATACCCAACGTGTCAGGCGTGTGTGTGTGTGTGTCATACCCAACGTGTCAGGTGTGTGTGTGTGTGTGTCATACCCAATGTGTCAGGCGTGTGTGTTAGTGTGTGTGTGCGTCATACCCAACGTGTCAGGTGTGTGTGTGTGTGTGTCATACCCAACGTGTCAGGCGTGTGTGTGTTAGTGTGTCAAACCCAACGTGTCAGGTGTTAGTGTGTCATACCCAACGTGTCAGGTGT
Source organism: Salvelinus alpinus (assembly GCF_045679555.1). Taxonomy (NCBI): domain Eukaryota; kingdom Metazoa; phylum Chordata; class Actinopteri; order Salmoniformes; family Salmonidae; genus Salvelinus; species Salvelinus alpinus. The sequence continues at coordinate 27,350,859 of NC_092097.1, read as the reverse complement.
GTGTGTTAGTGTGTCAAACCCAACGTGTCAGGTGTGTGTGTGTGTTAGTGTGTCAAACCCAACGTGTCAGGTTAGTGTGTCAAACCCAACGTGTCAGGTGTTAGTGTGTCATACCCAACGTGTCAGGTGTGTGTGTTAGTGTGTCAAACCCAACGTGTCAGGTTAGTGTGTCAAACCCAACGTGTGTGTGTTAGTGTGTCAAACCCAACGTGTCAGGTTAGTGTGTCAAACCCAACGTGTCAGGTGTTAGTGTGTCATACCCAACGTGTCAGGTGTGTGTGTTAGTGTGTCAAACCCAACGTGTGTGTGTTAGTGTGTCAAACCCAACGTGTCAGGTTAGTGTGTCAAACCCAACGTGTCAGGTGTGTGTGTTAGTGTGTCAAACCCAACGTGTCAGGTTAGTGTGTCAAACCCAACGTGTCAGGTGTTAGTGTGTCATACCCAACGTGTCAGGTGTTAGTGTGTCATACCCAACGTGTCAGGTGTGTGTGTTAGTGTGTCAAACCCAACGTGTCAGGTGTTAGTGTGTCATACCCAACGTGTCAGGTGTGTGTGTTAGTGTGTCAAACCCAACGTGTCAGGTGTGTGTGTTAGTTTGTCATACCCAACGTGTCAGGTGTGTGTGTTAGTGTGTCATACCCAACGTGTCAGGTGTGTGTGTTAGCGTGTGTGTGTCATACCTGCATCAACAGGGGTCTCAGGGATCTCCTCATAGACACGTAGGTCCAGGGGTTTCTCTCCCAGCTCTCCCAGCTCTCGGGCAGTGGTCTTACAGAAGTTCTGCATGGACAGAGCGATGTACTTCTCCCTGATGAACAGGGCCTTCACCACACACTTAGCTGCATCCACCAGGTCTGTGAAGGGCACCTGGGCAAGGCAGAACCTTACAAGTCAGACATAGTCTACAGTGATTAGACATCCACACACTACCAAGAGGCCATTGCAACGTGCCTGAGAGTGGATGAGTTGGTAACACTGTAGCCCACCTGCTGTCCCCAAACCGAAGAACAAGGTTCACTACCCAGACCACGCTCTCCTCCCTACTCTGACTCCCCTGTATATCCAACTGTCTAAAGAAATACAAGTCGAAGTCATGTCCATTCCTAGCCCACTCCTCTTTTACTTCAATAGGTTTGTTGACTGACTTGGTTTCACTTCCATAGTGAGCATGTGGCACAATGAAAGATCACCCAAGCGGTACCGGAGCGCCAAGTCTAGGTCCAAAAGGCTTCTTAACAGCTTCTACCTCCAAGCCATGAAACTCCTGAACAGCTAATCAAATGGCTACCCGGACTATTTGCATTGTCCCCCCCCACTCCCCATATGTACGCTGCTGCTACTCTGTTTATTATCTATGCATAGTCACTTTACCTCTACCTACATGTACATATTACCTTGACTAACCGGTGCCCCCGCACATTGACTCTGTACCGGTACCCCCTGTATATAGCCTCACTATTGTTATTTTACTGCTAGAAATGTCATTATTTTTGAAAGAAAAGCTAATTGTTTGTCCATTAAAATAACATCAACTTGATCAGAAATACAGTGTAGACATGGTTAATGTTGTAAATGACTATTGGCCAGTTGTATTGCCTCTTTAAATCAGAACAACAGTTTTCAGCTGTGCTAACAGAATTGCAAAAGGATTTCCTAATGATCAATTAGCCCTTTAAAATGATCAACTTGGATTAGCTAACACAACGTGTCATTGGAACACAGAAGTGATAGTTGCTGATAATGGGCCTCTATACACCTATGTAGATATTCCATAAGAAATCTGCCGTTTCCAGCTACAATAGTCATTTACAACATTAACAATGTCTACACTGTATTTCTGATCAATTTGATGTTATTTTATTGGACAATTTTTTTTGCTTTTCTTTCAAAAACAAGGACATTTCTAAGTGACCCCAAACTTTTGAACGGTAGTGTAAATATATATATATATATTTTTTTTTTGTAATATATTTTTTACTTCAGTTTATTTGAGTAAATACTTGAACACTTTTTTTCTTAAATCTGCATTGTTGGTTAAGGGCTTGTAAGTAAGCATTTCACTGTAAGGTCTACACCTCTTGTTTTCGGCACATGTGACAAATAACATTTGATCGATTTGATAAAACACAAATCAGGATGGACTGTGATTGGATTTATTCAATCAAGTTGTTTAGTAAGTGGCTCTCACCCCACACTTCTCCTCCCCTGATATTGACACACGCTGGTACTCTCGCTCCATCGGTAATACTCTCTCCTTCATCCAGCCATCATCCGTCCTGTCCACACCATCCTCCTGATTCATCAACCTAGAGAGAGAGAAGAGAAAGAGGAGGGTAGGAATCAAATCAAATCAAATTTTATTAGTCACATACACATGGTTAGCAGATGTTAATGCGAGTGTAGCGAAATGCTTGTGCTTCTAGTTCCGACAATGCAGTAATAACCAACAGTAATCTAACCTAACAATTCCACACTACTACCTTACACACACACACAAGTGTAAAGGGATAAAGAATATGTACATAAAGATATATGAATGAGTGGTGGTACAGAACGGCATGGCAGATGCAGTAGATGGTATAGAGTACGGTATATACGTATGAGATGAGTACTGTAGGGTATGTAAACATAAAGTGGCATCGTTTAAAGTGGCTAGTGGTACATGTATTGCATAAAGATGGCAAGATGCAGTAGATGATATAGAGTACAGTATATACATATGAGATGGGTAATGTAGGGTATGTAAACATTGTATTAAGTGGCATTGCTTAAAGTGGCTAGTGGTACATTTTTACATAATTTCCATCAATTCCCATTTTTAAAGTGGCTGGAGTTGAGTCAGTATGTTGGCAGCGGCCGCTAAATGTTAGTGGTGGCTGTTTAACAGTCTGATGGCCTTGAGATAGAAGCTGTTTTTCAGTCTCTCGGTCCCTGCTTTGATGCACCTGTACTGACCTCGCCTTCTGGATGATAGCGGGGTGAACAGGCAGTGGCTTGGGTGGTTGTTGTCCTTGATGATCTTTATGGCCTTCCTGTGACATCGGGTGGTGTAGGTGTCCTGGAGGGCAGGTAGTTTGCCCCTGGTGATGCGTTCTGCAGACCTCACTACCCTCTGGAGAGCCTTACGGTTGTGGGCGGAGCAGTTGCCGTACCAGGCGGTGATACAGCCCGACAGGATGCTCTCGATTGTGCATCTGTAGAAGTTTGTGAGTGCTTTTGGTAACAAGCCGAATTTCTTCAGCCTCCTGAGGTTGAAGAGGCGCTGCTGCGCCTTCTTCACAACGCTGTCTGTGTGGGTGGACCAATTCAGTTTGTCCGTGATGTGTACACCGAGGAACTTAAAACTTTCCACCTTCTCCACTACTGACCCGTCGATGTGGATAGGGGGGTGCTCCCTCTGCTGTTTCCTGAAGTCCACAATCATCTCCTTTGTTTTGTTGACGTTGAGTGTGAGGTTATTTTCCTGACACCACACTCCGAGGGCCCTCACCTCCTCCCTGTAGGCCGTCTCGTCGTTGTTGGTAATCAAGCCTACCACTGTAGTGTCATCCGCAAACTTGATGATTGAGTTGGAGGCGTGCATGGCCACGCAGTCGTGGGTGAACAGGGAGTACAGGAGAGGGCTCAGAACGCACCCTTGTGGGGCCCCAGTGTTGAGGATCAGCGGGGTGGAGATGTTGTTACCTACCCTCACCACCTGGGGGCGGCCCGTCAGGAAGTCCAGGACCCAGTTGCACAGGGCGGGGTCGAGACCCAGGGTCTCGAGCTTGATGACGAGTTTGGAGGGTACTATGGTGTTAAATGCTGAGCTGTAATCGATGAACAGCATTCTCACATGGGTATTCCTCTTGTCCAGATGGGTTAGGGCAGTGTGCAGTGTGGTTGCGATTGCGTCGTCTGTGGACCTATTGGGTCGGTAAGCAAATTGGAGTGGGTCTAGGGTGTCCGGTAGGGTGGAGGTGATATGGTCCTTGACTAGTCTCTCAAAGCACTTCATGATGACGGAAGTGAGTGCTACGGGGCGGTAGTCGTTTAGCTCAGTTACCTTAGCTTTCTTGGGAACAGGAACAATGGTGGCCCTCTTGAAGCATGTGGGAACAGCAGACTGGGATAAGGATTGATTGAATATGTCCGTAAACACACCAGCCAGCTGGTCTGCGCATGCTCTGAGGACGCGGCTGGGAATGCCGTCTGGGCCTGCAGCCTTGCGAGGGTTAACACGTTTAAATGTTTTACTCACCTCGGCTGCAGTGAAGGAGAGCCCGCAGGTTTTGGTAGGGGGCCGTGTCAGTGGCACTGTATTGTCCTCAAAGCGGGCAAAAAAGTTGTTTAGCCTGTCTGGGAGCAAGACATCCTGGTCCTCGACGGGGCTGGTTTTCTTTTTGTAATCCGTGATTGACTGTAGACCCTGCCACATACCTCTTGTGTCTGAGCTGTTGAATTGCGACTCGATTTTGTCTCTGTACTGAGACTTAGCCTGTTTGATTGCCTTGCGGAGAGAATAGCTACACTGTTTGTATTCGGTCATGCTTCCGGTCACCTTGCCCTGGTTAAAAGCAGTGGTTCGCGCTTTCAGTTTCACGCGAATGCTGCCGTCAATCCACGGTTTCTGGTTTGGGAATGTTTTTATCGTTGCTGTGGGTACGACATCGTCAATGCACTTCCTAATGAACTCGCTCACCGAATCAGCATATTCGTCAATATTGTTGTTGGACGCGATGCGGAACATATTCCAATCCGCGTGATCGAAGCAGTCTTGAAGCGTGGATTCAGATTGGTCGGACCAGCGTTGAACAGACCTGAGCGCGGGAGCTTGTTGTTTGAGTTTCTGTTTGTAGGCTGGAATCAACAAAATGGAGTCGTGGTCAGCTTTTCCGAAAGGGGGGCGGGGGAGGGCCTTATAAGCGTCGCGGAAATTAGTATAACAATGGTCTAGTGTTTTTCCAGCCCTGGTAGCACAATCGATATGCTGATAGAATTTAGGGAGTTTTGTTTTTAGATTAGCCTTGTTAAAATCCCCAGCTACGATGAATGCAGCCTCAGGGTGTGTGGTTTCCAGTTTACAAAGAGTCAGATAAAGTTCGTTCAGGGCCATCGATGTGTCTGCTTGGGGGGGAATGTATACGGCTGTGATTATGATTGACGAGAATTCCCTTGGTAGATAATGCGGTCGACATTTGATTGTGAGGAGTTCTAGATCAGGTGAACAGAACGACTTGAGTTCTTGTGTGTTGTTATGATGATCACACCACTTCTCGTTAATCATAAGGCATACCCCCCCGCCCCTCTTCTTACCGGAAAGATGTTTGTTTCTGTCGGCGCGATGCATGAAGAAACCAGCTGGCTGCACCGACTCCGTTAGCGTCCCTTGAGTTAGCCATGTTTCCGTGAAGCAGAGCACGTTGCAATCCCTGATGTCTCTCTGGAATGCTACCCGTGCTCGGATTTCATCAACCTTATTGTCAAGAGACTGGACATTGGCGAGTAGTATGCTAGGGAGTGGAGCGCGATGTGCCCGTCTCCGAAGCCTGACCACGAGACCGCCTCGTTTTCCCCTTTTTCGGCGTCGCACAGGGTCGCCGGCTGGGATCAGATCCATTGTATTGGGTGGAAGGCAAAACACTGGATCCGTTTCGGGAAAGTCATATTCCTGGTAGGAACGATGATGAGTTGACGTTAATCGTATATTCAGTAGTTCCTCCCGACTGTATGTAATGAAACCTAAGATTACCCGGGGTACCGATGTAAGAAATAACACGTAAAAAAACAAAATACTGCATATTTTCCAAGGAACACGAAGCGAGGCGGCCATCTCTTTTCGGCGCCGGGGTTGGTGTGGGTGGTGTGAGAGCACGGGTGGAGGTATGATGTGGAGGGAATGTTAAGAGAAACCATGTAAATAGTTCTGCTATGAAAACACATTCAGCAATACTTTATTGGTAAAGTACACTTTGAAGAAGGTTAAGTTGGAAATATGTCAGAACAGAAGATAGTCTTTGTCTCTCTGTGAATTGGGCCTCAGCTGTTGCATATCTGCATTAAAACTGAATTACTATTTATGTCATGAATACAATGAGACATCTACAGAGTTTTGTTAATAAGATGAATATCAAAGCGTTTTGCTGATGCAGTGGAAACCATGGTGATAAGCGTCTTGGAGATAGGCGCCAATTAGGCCAGTGAAAGGTTGCACCTGGGCCCGACACTGGTGGCCTTGTACCCCAAAGATGGAACGAGCTTCCCCCCGACGCTAGGACAGCAGAGTCCCTGCTCATCTTCCCAAAACCTCGGGAAACACTACCTCTTCAAAGAGAATATTAAATAATACATCTCAGTCTCACCCCCCCCCCCCCATTATCGCCAGCAGCATACCACCCTGCATACCACTGCTGGCTTGCTTCTGAAGCTAAGCAGGGTTGGTCCTGGTCAGTCCCTGGATGGGAGACCAGATGCTGCTGGAAGTGGTGTTGGAGGGCCAGTAGGAGGCACCCTTTCCTCTGGTCTAAACAAAAGATCCCAATGCCCCAGGGCAGTGATTGGGGACACTGCTCTGTGTAGGGTGCTGTCTTTCGGATGGGACGTTAAACGGGTGTCCTGACTCTCTGAGGTCATTAAAGATCCCATGGCACTTATCGTAAGAGTAGGGGTGTTCACCCCGGTGTCCTGGCTAAATTCCCAATCTGGCCCTCAACCATCATGGTCATCTAATCATCCCCAGTTTACAATTGGCTCATTCATCCCCCTCCTCTCCCCTGTAACTATTCCCCAGGTCGTTGCTGCAAATGAGAACGTGTTCTCAGTCAACTTACCTGGTAAAATAACGGATTAAAAAAAAAAAAAAAAAAAAAAAAAAAAATTTTATAAAATAACTTTGCACTTGTCTGTTCCTACTAGCACCGACTTTGATAATAACTTCTGTACTGAGGAAAAGTGTACTTACTACGACTGTGATATGTGGTTGTCTCACCTAGCCGTCTTAAGATGAATACACCAACTGTAAGTCTCTCTGGATAAGAACGTCTGCTAAATGACTCAAATGTAAATGTATTAACAGCCTGGCACCTCAGAGGCCCCCCTGAAGACTCAACATCAACAACTCATCACCTTGCCTAGTTAAATAAAGGTTAAATAAAAATAAATAAATAAAAATCACCTGTGGTAATCTATACCTCACATCACCAGGGAACAGGGAACTCATACGGTATTTAGTTAATGGAGTTGGAATGGAGTTGGACTGGAACATTCTCAATATATGACAATATTATACATTTAAAATCAAACTCTTCAGCAAATGAGTGCCAAGGATTGTACATACGGTGTGCAGATGTAGGTAAAAACATGACTTTGTGCAGTAGCAAGATTGTTAGGAAAAGGCAAAAGACAGAGAGAGAGACTGAAAGGACAGCTCACTCACTCCAGGTCGGCATCGCTGTCGATTTTCATGAACTCCTGCTTGGCGCGGAGCAGGATCTCTGGCTCAAGCCTGGCGTGGCGTAGTGCGGAGCGCAGGGCGGCGAGGCGAGGTCAGAAGGCAGGGGGGCACGATGGGTATGGGTGAGGCAAAGCAAAAGGAAAGAGAAAGGGCCACACAAGCACACAGAAACACAAGCACACGTGCACACAGAAACACAGAAAGACAGACAGAGAGGATGCAAATACAGGTACACAAACAAAACACACAAAATAGCCACAGAAACGCACATGACACACAAATGGGACCAGAGTGTGAAGAGTGATCAGGTGGGATGAGACAAACAGAGAAACATGATCAGTTAGCAGTGGTATGTATACCTTGATTGGTCACATGACCCTGCTGCTTTGAGTGGAGCATGGATTCCTTAGTGTGTCAGATCCACCCCCTCAGATTGGCTTAGTGAAACCGGCCATCAACACCCCAGCAACACAGACAGAATTCCCTCCCCCTCCCTCTCCTGTGGGTGGAACAGACTGGAACACTAGGATGTGAATGCTACGGACTGATTCAATTAGCTGTTTGCTTATGTTAGTTAGCTGGTAGCTTGCAACCAACATGATGGAAGCTGTTGAGCGTGTATGAGTTCCTGTGGGTAGAGGTGGGTTGTTTGGGTGTGTATGTGGGAGCTGTGTATGTGTGTGTGCATGTCTGCTGCATCTCTCACTTGATGTCCTGGCTGATCTGCCTCTCCAGGCGTTGGCGTCGCTCCTCCAGCTGCTCGATGGGGCTGTCCTCAGGGAACTCATAAGGAGCGGTGCGCATCTCACTCTCCGTCAGGCTGCGAGTGAACAGCTCCTGAGAGATACACCATCAAATTAACATTAGAACACACTTACACGCACAGGAAGAGTTAAAGAATCATTACAATACACTATTGTCCATAAACAATATGAGCATTTAACACACACAAACGTCTAAAAACACACGCAGTCGCACACAAACACACACACACACTAGGGTAGTGATAACACTGTGTCCCTGTGATCTCACCTCTGCAATCTCCTTGTACTTTCCGTCCATGGATGTACGCAGGTCGATGGGGAAGTGTTTGAGTGTGTTAGTGACGGGCGTCCCAGGGAGGGAGCGCTGAGGCTTCAGGGTCTTGGCCTGCTCTGCTACACCACGCAGATCTAGAGAGGGAGGGCGATGGAGAGACAAAGGGAGGGAGAGAAAGAGATAGAGCGTTAAACAACAAACATTACAAAAAAGACAAACTGGGAGGGAGAGGGAGGGAGTTGCATGGATTTGCTAAATTCAGAGCAAACATTAAAACACATATTTTCACAGCCAGAACTCTTGCATCATCACCTACAAAATGGGGCTACACTAGTAGACTCCCCTCTGACCCTCAACTGCTCTCAGCAGCGGTGTTGTGGCTTCGTATACAGCACAGAGGAGCCTCCCTACTGTACGACAGCGTCAGTGGTGTGTTAGTCTCTCCACAGCACTGTGTACCTTCCCACTGCAGTGTGTGTCAGGCAGCAGCAGCAGGAGTCGTCGGAGTGATGTGTGTGTGTGGCAGCAGTCTCTGTGGTATACAGCCCACACTGGGGGCCATTCAGGTGGAGTGCTCATTAACAGAGATACATTTAGTCGGATGCCAGCCACCCGTTGCCATGGAGACCTGGCCTGCTGGTCAGAGAGAGGGGAGGCGAGGTGGGGGGGAGAACAATGACAGCACCTTCCCCTGAGACGGACACAACAGGGTGAGAAAGTACACACTACACAGGCAGGCAGGCAGAGGATAAAGACCCCATTATGTCTGTCCCATAGAAAATACACACACAGACAGAGAGCGAGAGAGAGCGATGGAGGCTTAATAAAACCAAAAGATGAGGGATGAGCTCAAAAGCTACGTGGAAGTTTGCTCAACTGTGTGTGTGTGTGTGTGTGTTTTCCTGCACAGAGAATGCTACCGTAGCATACCCATAAGGCCTTTGGACTGGATGGGACCCCTGAGATGCAGAAGGTTCTATTTTATGACAGACGAGCCCTGTAGATTAGTGTGTGTGTGCCCAACAGCATGCTCTGATAGGCCTAATGGCTGTCTGGAAAATTGACCAGGGCCAAATCACCCAATGAAAGATGCCAGAGCAACTGGGACTCATCAAAACACATACAGACAGACAGACTCTGGGCTCCATTACAATGACTGTTCATTCATTCAGCTACAATGCCTTTAAAAAGTATTCACACCCCTTCACATTTTTCACATTTTGTTGTGTTACAAAATGGGATTAAAATGTATTGAATTGTCCTTTTTTTGTCAACAATATACAGAAAATACTCTGTACTATCAAAGTGGAAGAAACATTCAAACATGAAAAAAAAAAAATACTCTAATATATCTTGATTAGATAAGTATTCAACCCCCTAAGTCAATACATGTTCGAATCAACTTTGGTATCGATTACAGCTGTGAATCTTTCTGGGTAAGTCCCTAAGAACTTAGCACACCTGGACTACAATATTTGCACTTCTTTATTTATTTTTTATTCTTCAAGCTCCGTCAAGTTGGTGGTTGATCATGGCTAGACAGCCATTGTCAAGTCTTGCCGTAGATTTTCAAGTCGAGTTAGGTCAAAACTGTAACTAGGCCACTTAGTGTCGTCTTAGTAAGCAACTGCAGTGTATATTTGGCCTTGTGTATTCATCTCCCAGTGTCTGCTGGAAAGCAGACTGAACCAATTTTTCCACTACGATTTTGCCTGTGCTGAGCTCTATTACGTTTCTTTTTATCCTAAATAACTCCCCAGGCCTTGCCGATGACAAGCATACCCATAACATGATGAAGCCACCGCCATGCTTGAAAATATGAAGAGTGGTACTCAGTGATATGTTTGGGGAAAACGCAACACAACACTTTGTACTCAGGACAAAAAGTTAATTTCTTTGCCACATTTTTTGCAGTATTACTTTAGTGCCTTGTTGCAAACAGGATGCATGTTTTGGAATATTTGTATTCCTTATTTCACTCTGTCATTCAGATTAGTATTTTTGAGTAACTACAATGTTGTTGATCCAGCCACAGTTCTTGTATCACAGCCATTAAACTCTGTAACTGTTTTGAAGTCACCATTGGCCTCATGCTGAAATCCCTGAGCGGTTTCCTTCCTCTCTGGCTACTGAGTTAGAAAGGATGCCTGTATTTGTGCAGTGACTGGGTGTATTGATACACCATCCAAAGTGTAATAAATAACTTCACCATGCTTAAAGGGATATTCAATATCTTTTTTAATGTTTACCAATCTACCAATAGGTGCCCTTCTTTGCGAGGCATTGGAAAATCTCCCTGGTCTTTGTGGTTGAATCTGTGTTTGAAATGCACTGAGGGACTGAAGGACCTTACAGATAACTGTATGTGTGGGGTAGAGAGATGAGGTAAAAAATCATGTTAAATACTAAACTCAGCAAAAAAAGAAATGTCCCTTTTTCAGGACCATGTCTTTCAAAGATCATTCGTAAAAATCCAAATAACTTCACAGATCATTATTGTAAAGGGTTTAAACACTGTTCCCCATGCTTGTTCAATGAACCATAAACAATTAATGAACATGCACCTGTGGAACGGCCGTTAAGACACTAACAGCTTACAGACGGTAGGCAATTAAGGTCACAGTTATGAAAACTTAGGACACTAAAGAGGCCTTTCTACTGACTGAAAAACACCAAAAGAAAGATGCTCAGGGTCCTTGCTCATCTGCGTGAACGTGCCTTAGGCATTCTGCAAGGAGGCATGAGGACTGTAGCTGTAGCCAGGGCAATAAATTGCAATGTCCGTACTGTGAGACGCCTAAAACAGCGCTACAGGGAGACAGGACGGACAGCTGATTGTCCTCGCAGTGGCAGACCACATGAAACAACACCTGCACAGGATCGGTACATCCAAACATCACACCTGTGGGACAGGAACAGGATGGCAACAACAACTGCCCGAGTTACACCAGGAACGCACAATCCCTCCATCGGTACTCAGACTGTCCGCAATAGGCTCAGAGAGGCTGGACTGAGGGCTTGTAGGCCTGTTGTAAGGCAGGTCCTCAACAGAAACAACGTCGCCTATGGGCACAAACCGACCGTTGCTGGACCAGACAGGACTTGCAAAAAGTGCTCTTCACTGACGAGTTGCGGTTTTGTCTCACCAGGGGTGATGGTCGAATTCGTGTTTATCGTCAAAGGAATGAGCGTTACACTGAGGCCTGTACTCTGGAGCGGGATCGATTTGGAGGTGGAGGGTCCGTCATGGTCTGGGGCGATGTGTCACAGCATCATCGGACTGAGCTTGTTGTCCTTGCAGGCAATCTCAGCGCTGTGCATTACAGGGGAGACATTCACCTCCCTCATGTGGTACCCTTCCTGCAGGCTCATCCTGACATGACCCTCCAGCATGACAATGCCACCAGCCATACTGCTCGATCTGTGCGTGATTTTCTGCAAGACAGGAATGTCAGTGTTCTGCCATGGCCAGCGAAGAGCCCGGATCTCAATCCCATTGAGCACGTCTGGGACCTGTTGGATCGGAGGGTGAGGGCTAGGTCCATTCCCCCCAGAAATGTCTGGGAACTTGCAGGTGCCTTGGTGGAAAAGTGGGGTAACATCTCACCGCAAGAACTGGCAAATCTGGTGCAGTCCATGAGGAGGAGATGCACTGCAGTACTTAATGCAGCTGGTGGCCACACCAGATACTGACTGTTACTTTTGATTTTGACCCCCCCTTTGTTCATTATTCCATTTATGTTAGTCACATGTCTGTGGAACTTGTTCAGTTTATGTCTCAGTTGTTGAATCGTGTTATGTTTATAAAAATATTTACACGTTAGGTTTGCTGAAAATAAACGCAGTTGACAATGAGAGGACATTTATTTTTTTGCTGAGTTTATTATTGCATACAGAGTGAGTCCATGCAACTTATTATGACTTAAGGAGATTTTTACTCCTGAACATATTTAGTCTTGTCATAACAAAGGGGTTGAATACTTATTGACTCAAGACATTTTAGCTTTCATTTTAAATTAATTAGTACAAATTTTCAAAAAACATAATTCCACTAACATTATGAGGTATTATGTGTAGGCCAGTGACAAAACATCTCAATTTAATCAATTTTAAATTCTGGTTGTGGAGAAATTCAAGTGGTGTGAATACTTTCTGAAGGCACTGTACAAAACCTCTGACAATTAAGTCTTTGCCATCTGCTGCACACAAACGGGCACGCACGCATGCACGCACGCACTCACACACGCACGCACACTCAATTAAACACTTTTCTTCCACCCCAAAAAATGTGTAGAGAACGCTATGCTCCACAAATTGTAGGACAGCGTGTCCAAGATAGACATGCGGACAGAGCTAGGCCTACTGGGAGGCTAAAGCAAAGCAACCCACTAACATCTAGAGCACCTGGAAGCGTCCTACTGTGTTGCTAGGCCACTGGGTTAAAGCAGCATGTCTATGTCGGCAGGTTTAGACATGACTACCTACAGTAGTTGATGGGGCTAGGCCTCCCCAGCACACGTTAACACCCCTATATGAGATATGGTATTATATTTCCCGTTTATGGGACATTATTCAGTATTTCTTCAGTGATATCAGCATTGGCAATCAAAGCACCGAGCAGGACACAGAGACAAGAACACATACTCCATTCTCCCCTGCGTAGCCTCCACATAATCCTCCCCTCCCTCCACCACATATGCCTCTTAATCCAGCACCCACCAGACCCATTTAGCTCAGTAACATCAGGGAAGGGGGCAACACCACCACAGACATATCCTGCAGTAAACACTGCCAATAACTAACTCATACTAACAACACTAGGCAGGCTATATGACTGGGTGATGGGCTACTACAAAGTAATGGCGTAACAAAACTACTGCACACTGCAGACACAGTGGCCCAGAGGATTAGGATTTGCATTGTGTGACCCTGATTTACAACATGAATCAAAACATGCAACACAATACAGCGGCTTAAAGCCTAGTGGTTGTTTTAAATAAGGACAGAGGGGTTTGAAGTGGAGAAGGAGCTATACGTAGCCCAGCGCCATGACAACTGATTGGTATTGGAGAGTAACAATTAGTAACAGTCTGAAAACCGCAGCGAAAATCCACGTGTTAGCGTTTGCTCCAGGGTAACACACTGCATTCATCCAGTTTTAAAAGAACCCAGACAGTGTTTGTTATTTTGGAGCACCTGTATAATCTACTTTCCCTGTGAATGTACCTTGGTACATCAGTACTCTGTACAGGTTGTGTGCCATCTAGCCTGTAGCACATTTCCAGTAAGATGCTGCTTGCGTGTTTTTTACTGTTTACAAAATGTGTGTGTTTGTGTGTAGATGGGCTGTCCTAGGTCCTACTTACCACGAATCCTCATTGTAATGAAAGCCCAGCTCCTCAACACACAGCATGACAGTGCAGTCAGTCAGCTGAGCTCACCTCAGAGAGATGATGATGAGGGGAAAACTAAGGCCTGAGCCTACACCTCTCTCCTTCTCGTACCCTCCTGTCTCCTGCATTACACTGGACTGAGTCTTTCTTTTTTGAACCTTTATTTAACTAGGCAAGTCCGTTAAGAACAAATTCTTATTTACAATGACGGATTACCAGGGAAAACTGTTCCCTGCCTTGTTCAGGGGCAGAACAACAGATGTTTACCTTGTCAGCTCGGGATGTGATCCAGCAACATTTTGATTACTGACCCAACGCTCTAACCACTAGGCTTGCCATGTGTGTGTCCCTGTCTGCTGTCCCAGTGTGTGTGTCCCTGTCTGCTGTCCCAGTGTGTGTGTCCCTGGGATGCATCAGCGAGAGGCCAGGCCATCTCAGTAGATGACATCCTGACCCAGTGCTAAGTGACAGATGACATCCTCACAGAGCGGTGACCTACATACGATAACAAGAGCTCTCAGACAGTGGACACAGTGAGGAGACAATGCTGTGTGTGTGTGTGAGAAGTGTGTGGTGTGTGTGTTTAAGAAAGAGATGCGTCTATCCTGATTGTTTTCGTGAGAGACAGATTGTGTGTCTGACCATATGCTGTGTGTGTGTGTATCATATGTTGTATTGTAGACTGTTTATGGCATCAGTGTGTGAGAGGCAGCTGTTGCTTCACAGCTCACTACACCTCCCTCGGTCTATTCCCTGAGAGGGCGACGTACTCTGCAAATATTCCTTAGCAGCCACAGATAAGACTGTAAAAAAACTGTACTTTGAACCCCTTTTTGCCTCAATATATTGTCTCAAATGTAGCCTGAATTCCTCAAGTCTTCTTGCTACAGTATGGACTATTTTCTACAGAGCCTTGGGAATCAAATCAAATCTAATTTGTCACATGCGCCGAATACAACAAGTGTAGTCCTTACAGTGAAATGCTTACTTACAAGCCCTTAACCAACAATGCTTTAAGAAGTTAAGAAAAATAAGTGTTATGTAAAAAACTGAAAATAAAAGTAAAAAATAATTAAACAGCAGCAGTAAAATAACAATAGCGAGGCTATATACAGGGGGTAGTGGTACAGAGTCAATGTGCGGGGGCACCGGTTAGTCGAGGTAACTGAGGAAAGACCCTAAAGGCCGTTCAGGTGAAAAGGACCAGTGATGAATACCTGAGTGAGAGCTGCTATTGATCCTCTCACGTTTCTGCACGCAATCAACATGCTGTCATGTCACACAGTTGACACACACACGCACACAATAATGCATAACTAATCCCCCCCCCCCCCCCCATCTTTTTTTTTTGCAGGGGGGTGACAGCAGGTCCCACACCTTATGTATTTTTACTTTATTGGATAGGATAGAGAGAGGTAGAGAGACGAAAGGTAAAAACAGTGTGCTGAAAAAGCAATGGACCGGATCCAAACCCATGCTAGCTTGGTACATGTGTTCTGGAGGCAGTGGCTTAGGCCACTAGCCCACCACAGGAATGCTTACTTCACCAAATGAGGTGGACAATTATAACTAGCAGGATTATGGTAAACAAACATCAAATACTCTGTAGTTTATATTTCTAGCAATTCAAGTTTGGGACCACATTGCTAGAAATAGACTGTGGCATCACATACGCTGAACATTTTTAACTGTGCTGAATTGAGGACTTTTGAAAGGTCCATTTATGGGTGGGACAGAAGAAATTCCTACTTCAAATGTCACAGTACTCCACAATGTAAAGTTCAAACGACTATGATTTTAGAGACAAACTGACTGTACTAATAATCTGGGGAGTTAACATTAAATAGGAATAAGGACAGGACACCGGCAGGTACTTTAACTCACAACATGGATATCAGCGGTCATCACACACAGGCAATATGTTCTCTTAGAGATCTACCCCCTCACCCAAACACATGCAGCCCTTTGGCGAGTCACCCATCACTCTGACACTGCAGTAAGTACAACCGAGATCGGTGAGACTAGCGACAGACCGGCCCGGCGGTACAGCTGTGACGCAGCCTTCTCTATCTGCCCTCTCCTTCCAAAGGATGCTTTCGTTCATCATCACCCTTCCCCCTCCACCCCCAGCCTCATCCCCCTCTCATCCCAGTTTCCATCCCTCTTTTCATTGCTGTCAGCAACAGCAGTTTCCTGCTGCATTGACCGATGGTGCCTGTGTTGGTCAGTGTGTGTTGTGTGTGCAACGTGCATGTGTACATCCCGCTCCTCTCTCAGAAGTAGCAGAGCAGGGTACAATACAGAAGCTGTCTCCACCACACAACTAGCGTTCTAACAACATGGCTATATTATTCCCGAAGGAGAAGACAGCTGGCTACATCACTGTCATTCCAGTTACAGTGTTACAGTACCTCACGGTCGTGGTGGCGGTGGGCTTGTGAGGGCTCCTGTGGGATGCTGGCACATGTCACCAGGCCCGGGACAGGACGGCTGCTGCTCCCTCCCCCACAGACACAGCGGACGGACGTGGAAAGAGTGATGACAAAGAGAGAGAGGGAGAGAGACAGAGTTTGCTCTCACCCTCACACATTCAGCAGCAGCAGCGGGATACACTGTCTTCTCTCACGGTCTCTCTGATTCTCTGTTATCACTGTCTCTTTAGTTTTCCCACTCGGTCCCGTTTTGCACTGAGTGTTTTTCTCTGCTTCCCCCCCTTCTCTTTGCCTCTGTGCCTGTGCTGCTTCCTGGATCAGGCCGGTTTTCTGTACACATAACAATCCCTTTAAATCCCTCTGACTGGTCTGGAGTGTACCACGTGGTGCTAAGGGGTGTGAGGCGGGCTGCACCACTTCATGTGCTGTAGAATGGAGGAGGCTGGGTTTCTCTCAGCACTCCCCCTCCACTGTCTCCATCTCCCTCCCCATCGCAGTATTACTGCATGCTGTTTGTGTGTTAGTCTGTGATGTAGCTTAAATGATATGAAAGTGGTTTGTTTCTTTGTGTTCTTTAAATTCATGAGTATTTCATTTAGTCTGCATTAATAGAAAGTAGCCTATAGTGCCTGAAGGTACACAGTTTATACTGTATTTGTTCGTTTTAATGTGTGTTTGTTTTTTGCAAATGTGAACAGTGAACACCTTTGAGCATTTAGTCTACTCTACAAAGTGTAGACTAATGCAGTTCTATGATGTGATGGGAGTGAGTACACTACATTAGCATGTGTGAATTAGTATCATATGGTCCTCCCTGACAGCAGACAAGTCTCTGCTCTAATGCAGCATGTAAGGGGCCAGGCAGGGGGAAGAGAGGATTTCCTGCTTCCTTCCTCACATGACTGCCGTTAAAGGGAAGCCTGTTTCTTCTAGTGAGTCAGGCTTGGTCACCCCTCCCTAGGAGACTGCTGGAACTTCGTAGGAGTAGTTGTATTTTCTTTTCCCTCTCTATCCTTCCCGTTTCTTATCTCTTTGTATTCTCAATCCCTCATTCTTTGACTCTTCTCTATTTCTTCAGGAAAGTCTGAGAGAAAAAGCATGTAGTGCAACCTTCTTAGAATGAGAAGCTGAGGACTAAGTGGGGGAGTGGAAACGACAAGAGGGAAATTCCCCTCATAGCAGAGAATGAAGACACAGGATCACAGTCCCCCCACAGATAAGCATATAACCTACACCAGGGGTGTCAAACTCATTTTACCCCACGGGCCATATGCGGTCTTCATCGAAGTCCGGAGGGCCGCACTTAAAATTGGTTATATTTCCTCGCCGTCAAAAAATAAAAAGTCCTCTATACATCGCTTTTGGAATTTTCGATGCTCCTTGACTGTCTAGTTTCCGTTTTGATGACTGTTTAGCAAGCTGGACAGAGATGTCATTGTCATTTCTACACCATTTCGATTTGGTTTTAGTCATGTACATTGAGATATTTTTTCCCCTGGGGAAAAATTATTTAAAGAAAGGCTTACTCAAACCACCTTGCGGCTCAAATTGATGGGACTCGCGGACCATTTGACAATCCTGATATAGATCCAGGCACAGACTAGACACACACCACATCTAGACAAGAGTCAGATTCCTGACAGTTCCTGTCAGCACACATAAATAGACATAATTACACAGGAGTTGACCTAACCTTCAA
Source organism: Salvelinus alpinus (assembly GCF_045679555.1). Lineage (NCBI taxonomy): Eukaryota > Metazoa > Chordata > Actinopteri > Salmoniformes > Salmonidae > Salvelinus > Salvelinus alpinus. Next base: position 27,332,865 of record NC_092097.1, on the reverse strand, counting down.
TGAGTGCCTTGTTCTACTATCTGAATGGCTACAGCAGCAGAGTCATTTTCTGTCTGGCCGGAACCCAAACACTCACTGTATCCTCCAGGTCATGTCATGTCTTCATAAAATGACACCCCTAAAAGGCAGTGACTGGCCTTTCCAAGTGAAATCATGTTCTTCTGGGCGTTACAAGGGTAGGATGACCCAAATCTGTCTTGACTTCTGCAGTGTAATGGAATACAATATAGCCTTCAATCTGATTGCTGGGAGATTGGTCTCACACTGGTTGCTAAATCAACAGATTACTCGGTTTTATCTTATTATTCTTGATACAATAAAAGATAAGAACATTGTCTGACAAAACATTTTATGAGCTCTGATGCACTGTGAGATAAGACATTAAGGGCTCTGACAAAGTTGACAGTACTGGAAATGTTCCTTTTTCTAAACTAAAACATGATACTTCATCCAACCCCTTCACAACCCTCCACTGAAAACATAAGGTACATTAACGGAAAACCAGAATGTCCCAGATGTTAACTGAAAACCTCACTCCAGAATGTACCAGATGTTAACTGAAAAAGGAAGAAAGCTGACCTAGATATTCCTGTCCTCAAACTTTCAGACATTTGAAAACACACACACATGCAAACGCCGCCTCTCCCACTGTACTGGTCTACCAGCCTCTAGGCGCGTGACATTGGGATACCGGGATACAGGACACCCCCCCAGCTGTGCGCTTAGCGGGCGGAGCTTCTAATGCAATAGAGCTTGCTAGCTTGTAGTCCTAAAAAATAAAAATGAGTTCCTATGGGGGAAATTAATGGGGAAAGAATGGAGTTTAGGGATACCACAACTACATAGATCCTTGTTAACAGGCGTTCCGCTAGCGGAACCCCTCGACAACATTCCGCTGAAAAGGCAGTGTGGGAAATTCCCACGTTTTTTTTTTTTTTAAATATGTAACTTTTACACATTAACAAGTCCAATACAGCAAATGAAAGATAAACATCTTGTTAATCTACCCATCGTGTCCAATTTCAAAAATGCTTTACAGCGAAAGCACAACATATGATTATGTTAGATCACCACCAAGTCAAAAAAAACACAGCCATTTTTCCAGCCAAAGATAAGTCACAAAAAGCAGAAAGAGATAAAATTAATCACTAACCTTTGATGATCTTCATCAGATGACACTCATAGGACTTCATGTTACACAATACATATATGTTTTGTTCGATAAAGTTCATATTTATATCCAAAAACCTCAGTTTACATTGGCGCCATGTTCAGAAATGCCTCCAAAATATCCGGAGAAATTGCAGAGAGCCACGTCAAATAACATAAATACTCATCAAAAACTTTGATACATGTTTTACATAGAATTAAAGCTACCCTTGTTCTTAATGCAACCGCTGTGTCAGATTTCTAAAAACTTTATGGAAAAAGCAAACCATGCAATAATCTGAGACGGCTCTCAGAATTTTTTAAAAAGAATTCCGCCATGTTGGAGTCAACAGAAATCAGAAATTACATTATAAATATTCTCTTACCTTTGATGATCTTCATCAGAATGCACTCCCAGGAATCCTAGTTCCACAATAAATTGTTGTTTTGTTCGATAATGTCCATTATTTATGTCCAAGTAGCTACTTTTGTTAGCGCGTTTAGTACACATATCCAAACGCTCGTGCAGGTCCAGCCGAACGTCGGACGAAAACTTCAAAAAGTTATATTACAGGTCGAAGAAACTTGTCAAACTAAGTATAGAATCAATCTTTAGGATGTTGTTATCATAAATATTCAATAACGTTCCAACCGGAGAATTCCTTTGTAGAGAAGCAATGGAAAGCAGGTCGCTATCATGTGAAATGCGCGTGACCAGGACCTGGCTCTCTGCCAGACCACTGACTCAAACAGCTCCCATCCGGCTTCACATCACAGTAGAAGCCTCATTCAAGGTTCTACAGACTGTTGACATCTAGTGGAAGCCGTAGGAAGTGCAAACAGATTCATATCCTACTGTACATTCAATAGGGACTGAGTTGAAAATCGACCAACCTCAGATATCCCACTTCCTGGTTGGATTGTTCTCAGGTTTTCGCCTGCCATATGAGTTCTGTTATACTCAGAGACATCATTCAAACAGTTTTAGAAACTTCAGAGTGTTTTCTATCCAATAGTAATAATAATATGCATATATTAGCATCTGGGACAGAGTAGGAGGCAGTTCACTCTGGGCACGCTATTCATCCAAAAGTGAAAATGCTGCCCCCTATCCCAAAAAAGTTAATGCTTGGTGCAGAAAATGCACCATAGCAGAACAAAACACAGTATTTCCGTTAGGCTAAACTCCCAAAAAGAGAGTACGCACTAGGAAGCAAAGCATCCCATCTCATACCACTGAGAAAAAAAGATGCTCAAAGAGGGTAGCTATATGATGGTTGAGTGACAGAGCAGGCCTTTAGTGGCTGGAAGTCATGAAGATAGTACACACAGGGCATGGTGCATTGTTAGTTTGTGTCACTTTTGACATTAGGCCTAGATAATGTTACATAACTGGGAGGATAGGAACAGAGAATACAAAGAGAGAACGACAGAAATAACACTGAGGAGCAGAGCAAAGAGGCAATTCCACTGTAACAGAACAACGCTGAGACTCTTCACTTTAAAAGTATGCCAAACAGTCAGTTTGTCTCTGAACCATTGATTGCAAAGTGAAACGAACCATACAACTCTACGCACAAGGACTACTTATAACAATTTCTACAGAAAAATGTACAAAAACAAATTGTCTCGAAATAACAGTGCAGACGTAAAGTTTGGTAACAGAATGACTGTTTTTTGTGGCCACAAATTAATATTCAAAGATGTCTGCATGTCCGCTATGACATGACGACTTAAGTTTCAAAAAATCCATTTTAGTTATTGAACTACAGTAATTGAAGTGGATTTATAACCGGTAACAGAATGATGGTAACAGAATGACATCATGGGTCCTTGATCTGTACTATACAAAAATGCATAATTATAAATGTCATTCTCTTCATGGTGGCGTATCTTGAATAGGTAAACAAAGTTAACAAACTTATATTCTCCTTTGCTTGTTTGGGTATTATTCTACACACTTATTCCAATGAGCTCCGGTCCCAAACAAGACCCAATTTGGTTGGTCGAACCGGACCAAACCTGTTCCAATCATAGACGTATATGTTTCACAAGTTTGGAAATCACGCGACATCACAGTAGACCACAGCACAGCACAGTAGAGTTCAGTACAGCACAGTACAGTAATAGTTCAGTAGAGTTCAGTACAGCACAGTACAGTTCAGTACAGCACAGTAGAGTTCAGTACAGCACAGTAATAGTTCAGTAGAGTTCAGCACAGCACAGTAGAGTTCAGTACAGCACAGTAGAGTAGAGTTCAGTACAGCACAGTAATAGTTCAGTAGAGTTCAGTACAGCACAGTAGAGTAATCGTTCAGTAGAGTTCAGTACAGCACAGTAGAGTTCAGTACAGCACAGCACAGTAATAGTTCAGTAGAGTTCAGTACAGCACAGTACAGTAATAGTTCAGTAGAGTTCAGTACAGTACAGTAATAGTTCAGTAGAGTTCAGTACAGTACAGTAATAGTTCAGTACAGCACAGTACAGTAATAGTTCAGTAGAGTTCAGTACAGCACAGTACAGTAATAGTTCAGTACAGTACAGTAATAGTTCAGTAGAGTTTAGTACAGCACAGTAAAGTTCAGTACAGCACAGTAGAGTTCAGTACAGCACAGCACAGTAATAGTTCAGTACAGCACAGTAGAGTTCAGTACAGCACAGTAATAGGTCAGTAGAGTTCAGTACAGCACAGCACAGTAATAGTTCAGTAGAGTTCAGTACAGTACAGTAATAGTTCAGTAGAGTTCAGTACAGCACAGTACAGTAATAGTTCAGTACAGTACAGTAATAGTTCAGTAGAGTTCAGTACAGCACAGTACAGTAATAGTTCAGTACAGTACAGTAATAGTTCAGTAGAGTTTAGTACAGCACAGTAAAGTTCAGTACAGCACAGTAGAGTTCAGTACAGCACAGCACAGTAAAGTTCAGTACAGCACAGTAGAGTTCAGTACAGCACAGTAATAGGTCAGTAGAGTTCAGTACAGCACAGCACAGTAATAGTTCAGTAGAGTTCAGTACAGTACAGTAATAGTTCAGTAGAGTTCAGTACAGCACAGTACAGTAATAGTTCAGTACAGCACAGTAATAGTTCAGTACAGTTCAGTAATAGTTCAGTAGAGTTTAGTACAGCACAGTAAAGTTCAGTACAGCACAGTAGAGTTCAGTACAGCACAGTAATAGTTCAGTAGAGTTCAGTACAGCACAGTAGAGTTCAGTACAGCACAGCACAGTAATAGTTCAGTAGAGTTCAGTACAGCACAGTACAGTAATAGTTCAGTACAGTTCAGTACAGTAATAGTTCAGTAGAGTTCAGTACAGCACAGTAATAGTTCAGTAGAGTTCAGTAGAGTTCAGTACAGCACAGTAGAGTTCAGTACAGCACAGCACAGTAATAGTTCAGTAGAGTTCAGTACAGCACAGCACAGTAATAGTTCAGTAGAGTTCAGTACAGCACAGTACAGTAATAGTTCAGTACAGTTCAGTACAGTAATAGTTCAGTAGAGTTTAGTACAGCACAGTACAGTTCAGTACAGCGCAGTAATAGTTCAGTAGAGTTCAGTACAGCACAGTAGGGGTTCAGTACAGCACAGCACAGTAATAGTTCAGTAGAGTTCAGTACAGCACAGTAGAGTAATAGTTCAGTAGAGTTCAGTACAGCACAGTACAGTAATAGTTCAGTAGAGTTCAGTACAGCACAGTAGAGTTCAGTACAGCACAGCACAGTAATAGTTCAGTAGAGTTCAGTACAGCACAGTAGAGTTCAGTACAGCACAGTACAGTAATAGTTCAGTAGAGTTCAGTACAGCACAGTAGAGTTCAGTACAGCACAGTACAGTAATAGTTCAGTAGAGTTCAGTACAGCACAGTAGAGTTCAGTACAGCACAGTAGAGTTCAGTACAGCACAGCAATAGTTCAGCAGAGTTCAGTACAGCACAGTAGAGTTCAGCACAGCACAGTAATAGTTCAGTAGAGTTCAGTACAGCACAGTAGAGTTCAGTACAGCACAGTACAGTAATAGTTCAGTAGAGTTCAGTACAGCACAGTACAGTAATAGTTCAGTAGAGTTCAGTACAGCACAGTACAGTAATAGTTCAGTAATAGTTCAGTAGAGTTCAGTACAGCACAGTAGAGTTCAGTACAGCACAGTAGAGTTCAGTACAGCACAGTAGAGTTCAGTACAGCACAGTAATAGTTCAGTAGAGTTCAGTACAGCACAGTACAGTAATAGTTCAGTAGAGTTCAGTACAGCACAGTACAGTAATAGTTCAGTAGAGTTCAGTACAGCACAGTACAGTTCAGTACAGCACAGTAATAGTTCAGTACTGTTCAGTACAGCACAGCACAGTAATAGTTCAGTAGAGTTCAGTACAGTACAACACAGCACAGTATAGTTCAGTAGAGTTCAGTAAAGCACAGTAGAGTTCAGTACAGCACAGTAATAGTTCAGTAGAGTTCAGTACAGCACAGCACAGTTCAGTACAGCACATCACAGTATAGTTCAGTAGAGTTCAGTAAAGCACAGTAGAGTTCAGTACAGCACAGTAATAGTTCAGTAGAGTTCAGTACAGCACAGTACAGCACAGTATAGTTCAGTAAAGTTCAGTACAGTTCACTAAATTGGACTGTACTCTATTGTTCTCTACTGTACTAAACTCTATAGTAATGTACTGTATGGTACTGACCTATACTCTACTTTTCTTTACTGTACTGTGCTTTCCAAACTTGTGAAACAAATGCCCATGATTGGTTCAGATTTGAACTGACCAAGTTTCAACTACTTTTCAACGTCCATGGATGTCACGTGTAGGTCGGTGCTCAGTGGGTAAGAGGGCTGGTTTCAGTAAATGGAAAGAGGGGGCTCATGGGTGGTTGTCAGTAAGAGCTGGGAGGTGACATTAACTGGAGAGAGAAGAGAGAGAGGGAGGGGTTGTCCAGACTGTTTTCACACTCTTGCTTTTCCCAGAAAGAGAAAGAAAACATACATGAGCTGGCCCTGCCACCATAATGACCTCTGGAGATATAAAGAGATCTGTCCTTAGAGATGACCAGAGAAAAACTGTGCTGCAGAACAGCACCATTTGTTTACCAACCTTGGTCCAGGACGACTAATTTGGATGCTGATTTTTATTCAAGCCAGTCATCTAGTGTAAGCTGATTGAATGAGTTCAACTTTAGACAGTAGACATGGGTATGATGAAATACAGAGTGGGGAAAAATCTAACAAGAACTTGTTCAATCTTCTTTCTCATGTGAAACAAATAATTAGAAATTGAAACAAATGAAAAAACAACCAAATCTTGTTAGCTCCGGTCTGATATCTCTCAACATTCACCCCAGCATGATGCTCCGTATCTCTATGAGAGCCCATCCCTGAGAGGGTTCTCAAAACATTCCGTCCACGCATACCCTAAAATCCCACGCTCACTGTCCCAAGGCTACCAAAGAGTCTCTGCTCCTCTTCTCCCTCCCATCTCTGATAATCTAGCCCTCACTTCACCACTCACCAGCCTCTCTGCTTATCAGCACAGCTCTCACAGTATCTGAATATAGCAAAGAGGGAGCCCAGAACCAGTGTCACTTTACACATAACATACACCATGCCACAGCTATTTCTTCAGGGATTTAACCATTCAGCTAAGCCGGCAGGATCATTCCTGAGAGGGGGTGTGAACTCTTCCTCACCTCCACTAGGAGGGCTGAGTGAGGGTGTGTTCCTTGACTCTCCATCTAACCCTCCAACCCACCAGTCCCATTGCAGTCTTTCAGAGCCTCTCCCATGATGGATGGTGTTTAAGGGGCAGCTCAGTCTACTTGGGTGCACTGGTTGGGAACTGATTTAGAGGCTGTGCTGCTGGAAGAGGACAGCCTAGAGCAGTACAAGACCACACACACACACACACACGCATGTTGGAAGGCAAGACAAACAGGAAACACCTATGTTTATAATTGTCACTCATGTACTGTAAATATTAGGGTTGACCCTGATTAGTCGACTGGTCGATTGTTTGGAGATTAGGCTGTTGGTCGACCGAGATCGTTTTAGTCGAGCAGTAACAAATATATATTTGCGCCCATCTCAGTGAACTAATCCATTGCAGAGGCCTAGACTAAAAGCCAATTTATGCTTGATCTGAAAATGTGGTAGGAGGCGCCATATGGAGGGTGTGATGCAATAGCAGAGCCTCCAGAGGCATGCAGAGGCCAAATCGAGATCTGTACCGCATCACCATGCCTCTCCAAAAATTTTAAACAATGCAGAGGGCTCTGTATAGTTCCACAATGACATGATTAGTTGACGGTAGGTGGGGGCGGTACATCCTGTATAAATACAAACTCACTTCCTTGACAACAACTCTGCACTGCTCCGTGAAGCGCAAGAAGTATGAATGCCCTGACTTCTGCTGAGGCCATATCGCCGTAAATGCTGCACGGTCAATGCAGACGTCAGATTGACCATGCACCCAGATGCACAATGCACTTCTCTCTCCAGAATGAACACTCTCCTGCCAATTTTGTGCACATTCATTATTTCATAACATCATTGTGTGAATTGTTTGCCTTTGATTGTTAGTGTCTATCAATTCCCCATTACATATATCACCTGTAGTACATTTACCATTAATTCCTATAATTTCTAATCTACGATGTTTGTTACTTTGGTTACGGTAATGTATTTTAATACATTCAATATTATTATTCCAGTCTTCCTGTTCTCATTCTCTGAGTGGACACATTGTTTTCAGATTCCGCAACCTATGCTACACTTGTGAGAAAAGTTTTGGTTTGTTTCATTCCATTTATGAGTTTTGTAAATGTAGTCATTGTCTTTTGTTTGGAGCGCTTCTGTCAATGTTGAGTAAGGACGCGCACGCATAGAAGTAGGCCTATAGGCTACCTGGCCTGATTATACATAGAAGTAGGCCTATAGGCTGCCTGGCCGGATTATACATAGAAGTAGGCCTATAGGCTACCTGGCCTGATTATACATAGAAGTAGTCCTATAGGCTACCTGGCCTGATTATACATAGAAGTAGGCCTATAGGCTACCTGGCCTGATTATACATAGAAGTAGTCCTATAGGCTACCTGGCCTGATTATACATAGAAGTAGGCCTATAGGCTACCTGGCCTGATTATACATAGAAGTAGGCCTATAGGCTACCTGGCCTGATTATACATAGAAGTAGGCCTATAGGCTACCTGGCCTGATTATACATAGAAGTAGGCCTATAGGCTACCTGGCCTGATTATACATAGAAGTAGGCCTATAGGCTGCCTGGCCTGATTATACATAGAAGTAGGCCTGTAGACTACCTGGCCTGAGTATACATAGAAGTAGGCCTGTAGGCTACCTGGCCTGAGTATACATAGAAGTAGGCCTATAGGCTGCCTGGCCTGCACGCAAATGTAGGAATATAAATGTGCCCATTTGGGGATCTGCTAGTATTTCTGATTGGCTGAACGCACCACCACTAATGGCCTGTGGAGCTTCTCAAAGTAAAGTTTTCTTCACCTCAAACAGCAAGCAAATAAAGTCTGTTTTTACATCCATTGAGAATTACAATAGTTCCTCAATGTATTTGAAAAAGCTTTCCAGCTCTCCCCCTTTTGATAACCACTCAGCGTGAAAGGGAAAAATGTAAAGCTCTGATCCAGTGGAAACGTCATAAAATAGGCCTACCTGATTACTTCTTATCAGTGCTTGACTTGTAGGTTCCGGTACTCAAAAAAAGAAACGTCCTTTTTTCAGGACCCTGTCTTTCAAAGATAATTCGTTAAAAAAAAACTTCACAGATCATCATTGTAAAGGGTTTAAACACTGTTCCCCATGCTTGTTCAATGAACCATAAACAATTAATGAACATGCACCTGTGGAACGGTTGTTAAGACGCTAACAGCTTACAGACGGTAGGCAATTAAGGTCACGGTTATGAAAACTTAGGACACGAAGAGGCCTTTCTACTGACTCTGAAAAACACCAAAAGAAAGATGCCCAGGGTCCCTGCTCATCTGCGTGAACGTGCCTTAGGCATGCTGCAAGGATTGTTGTATAATAGGACCTACAATAATGAGCTACGCGAGATATATATTTTTTTATCATAATAGAGGACTAGGGAAACAAGAAAAGGGCAGGTTAAATAAAAACATGACAGCCAGACAAGCCAGTGTATGAATAAAATCGATTTGCATATGAATGGAGTGGAAATTAGCTGACTTCGTTATCTGTAAGGTAAGTAACTGTAAAGTGTCAAGCAGATGACCCGTTTTCTTTGCCATTTCTGAAACGTAGCAATGTTTAAGACATGGATTTCATGTTGTAATGTTAACAAGGTACTCACAAGTAGTTTGAAGCAATGTTTTCATTTTATTAGCTAAACAAAACTTGTTTAAACAGCGAAATTGTCACGGAAATCAGCCTTGTTTGCATAGTGATGGTGAAAATAACATAATTTAGGCTGTAATGATCTCCAAAATTCGAATCATCGGACGCTAATAGTTTATCGAATCCCATTGCGATGCAGAGAGAGAGAGACACTTTTTGGACGGGGGACATTATTTGGCATGACAGGCCCAGAATATTTTGTAGCATACAATGTTACAAGTTCGCTAGTGCAGCTTTGGGATGGACCCAACTTAATAGTTGATACAATGTTTCAAGTTCATTGCAGACAGGCCATGTCTACCCAATGTGATTTATAGGATATTTATTTTTATCAGGATATGTTCTACTTGCAGGCTGCAATATTTTTATTTGTTGGCTTTATGTAGGCTACTTTTACATTGTTGGCAATGGCAATAGAAGTTACTTTTTAGGTTTATCATTTTCATTTAGATTTGGATAGAATTTTGATTAACCACATGACAATGATTTTGAGATACGAAGACGTTATTATAAATGAAACTGTTACACGAAAATGTGCATATGAAAACCATAACTGGCACACAGATCGGTAGAAATGGTAAGAGAAACTGGCCTGCAACGTGAGAAAGGTTGCCGACTCATCGTGTAGTCTATTACAGGCAACTTCAGGAGAGTAATGGCAGAATCTGCGAAAGCCAGCAGGAGCAGGAGGAGAATATTTCGGTCAGGTTCTCTGGCGCCCGAGGCATTTGTCTTATTTCATCAAACCGTAAACTTAAAGCATCAGACAAGCTCAATGCATATAGTTTATTTTATTAAAACACATGGGGTGTGTCTATACGGGAAAATACACAAAAAATGTTGACCAATCAATTGGTCGTAAGAACAGATGCCTATCGGTCGAATAAGATGTTTTTTTAGTCGGGGACAGCCCTCGTAAATATACAAATTCACACTGAGCCACAGACCGGTGTTATAAAGATTCTGACTCTCCACAAAGAGCACTGTCTGATATATGACGCTGGCTACAGCTGCCCTGGGCTTGCAGGAATGTTCAGTTTATTCAGTGAGCCGAGTGAGGATCACTAAACTGTGATATCCCACCCCTGTGTGAGTCAGCGCACAAAAGTGAGTGAATGGGTGGGTAAGTGAGCGAGTGAGTGATTGAGTCAAGGGGGGACATTTTTGGTGGCATATCAGCAAAATACCAGCTGACAGAGATTTACCAGCACTCAAATCAATGGGATTAACTGGAACCTCGTTAGGCGCGGTGGCCACAGCCCAGCCCCCAGGCCCGAGGTGAGCAGCATGCTTAACAGTACCACAACCATGAAATACAACCCATCATAAACACAGACCATCAGCCTGTAAACCACCCCATTGGGTAGAGAGGGTCCAATGGCCATCCAGTGGGGTGTGGATTAGGTGCAGTAGTTGACTCAGACTGTATGGAAGGGGTGGAAGAGGGGGCCTTGCCGGGCTATCTGGTTACCCCCGGCAACATTCCCACCTGCCATGATGGTAGCCCTTGGAGCTTTGTTCCTGGTTATTCCAAATCCTCTGTTACCTCTGAACTATTCTTAGAAGTAGAGAGCTCTGGAATTTTCCATCTTAACACAGAGAAGATGCAACTTTCTGCTCAGGCCCTAGTTGAAATTGATGGTCAGAGATAAGACACATTACCTTGTCTTGTCAAAGACTCCCTCTAGTGGTTAAAATAGAGAGCTGCACCTGCTTGCTCAGAGTTTTTTTTTTTTTTTTACCTTTAACTCGGCAAGTCAAAGTGGAAGAGGCGAACCAAGAGGCTCCACATCTGTCAAATTCAGTCCACACGAGAAGCAAACCAAGTGGGGATTTGGTCAACTATTTCCTTTATTGTCAATTTGCTAAGTGAGACTTATTTGATGAAATAGAAGTTTTGTAATCTTTAGTTTGTTACGAATGTATTGATATAAGTGGACGCACGTGGCATCGGCAGCTTTGAGAAAAAATATTTTATATTGGAGTTTTGTCTGTTGTCACTTGCGTATCTACCCTCTCATTGGCTAGAATGTTCACACCTGATCTTGCCTCCTTCCACCTGCCTTTCCACCTTTGCGACAACGACCCCCATTGTAAAGGCGGAGACAAGTCCATCTTGTCATTATATAGAGTATCTCTGGTTCAGCGCAAACCCCTCAGAAAATAATGAATAACATGACAGCCTACACATAGGATGGTGTCAAGGCAGGGCAAACTGAATTACAGTTCAAGACGCCACCATAAGTTAGGCTATCTATGATAAGTTATGTGTTGACTGTTTGGAGTGTTTTTTAATGATGTTTGTCCTACCTTATATGCTGTGAAAGACTCTTGTTCCTCACAGTAGTGCTCCAACAGTGGGAGACAGTAAGTTCTAGACAGCTTGGGTAAGAAACTACCACAGGAGGTTGGTGACACCTTAATTGGGGAGAACGGGCTCGTGGTAATGACTGGAGCGGAATGGTATCAAATACAATCAAACACATGGTTTCCATGTGTTGGATGCCATTCCATTCGCTCCGACATGACGCTAGGCATTCAGGCCAAAGAGTTCAATCTTGGTTTCATTAGACGGGAGAATCTTGTTTCCTTTAGGGGCCTTTTGGCAAACTCCAAGCAGGCTGTCATGTGCCTTTTACTGAGGAGTGGTTTCCGTCTGGCCACTCTACCATAAAGGCCTGATTGGTTGAGTGCTGCAGAGATGATTGTCCTTCTGGAAGTTTCTCCCATCTCCACAGAGGAACTCTGGAGCTCTGTTGGATTCTTGGTCACTTCCCTGACCTAGGCCCTTCTCCCCCGATTGCTCAGTATGGCCGGGCGGCCAGCTCTAGGAAGAGTCTTGGAGGTTCCAAACGTCTTCTGTTTAAGAATGATGGAGGCCACTAGAGAGTGACTAAATCATTCAATATGGTTACTGGGCTATCTGATCATGATCTGACACTTATAGCCAGAAAGCTGTCTAAGAGCAGGTTTAACCTCTCTACTGTTAGAAAGCCGGATCAACTAAGTGAATTAAACTATTTTGAAAATGCAATTAAGGGAATTAACTGGAATGATCTCTTGTCCTATACAGACGTGGAAGCTGATAGTCAGGTTTTTCTATCCACAATCCAGACTACAATAAATGGTTTCCTAAAGAAAATCAAATCCAAACCTGGCCAAAAGAGCACTCTTCCTTGGCTAAATGGAGAAATCTGGAAATTGATGAAAGAATGAGATTATGCTCTAAAAATAGCCCTAAGATCCAAATTAGAGCATGACAGACATAGGTTTACCATGTTGAGAAATAAGGTGATGAAAGAAATCAGACAGGCAAAGGCAAACTTTTTTATTAACATAATTGGTGAAGCAAAGGGAAATTCTAAATTGATCTGGGAGAATCTAAAAAAGTGAACAGGGAAAGACCATAGTAACACTGCAAAAAGACTAGAAATCATGGTGAATAACAATCTAACACAGGATGCAGTCGAAATAGCAATAGCCTTCAATTCCTACTTTATTGACTGTCAGGGTACTGACAGAGAACCCCTCCACTGGTTTCTTGGGCTCAGTGCTAGTAAATGACACTCAACCTGTCTTCATCATAAGGGAGGTTTCTGAGTCAATGGTGAACATGGTGATTAGCTCACTAAAGAACTCTAAAGCCAAAGATGTGTTTGGGCTGGACTCTACCTTTCTTAAAAACTACAAAGAGTCACTCATTGGCCCCATTACTAAGGTCACCAACACATCTATTGGTCTCGGGGTGTTTCCAAGGGTATGGAAGTCGGCCATAATAACGGCCATCTTTAAATCGGGCAACCCTGCTGACGTGAGTAACTACAGGCCCATTAGTATACTACCTATGGTGTCAAAGGTTGTTGGAAAGTGTGTAGCAGAACAACTGATTGCCCACCTCAACAACAGCCCCTTCACATTACACTCCATGCAGTTTGGCTTCAGAGCGAAACACTCCACAGAAACGGCCAACTGCTTTCTTCTGGAAAATGTGAAGTCCAAGATGGACAAAGGGGGGCGTTGTTGGGGCTGTGTTTCTGGACCTAAGGAAGGCTTTTGATACTGTTAACCATGATATTCTCATTTCAAAATTGTCCAAGTTCAACTTTTCCCCCGATGCCTTGAGATGGATGAAATCATACCTTGAAGGCAGAACTCAGTGTGTCAGAGTGAGCAATGAGCTGTCGCCCACTCTTAGCTATGATGTGGGTGTGCCCCAAGGGTCAATACTGGGGCCCCACCTGTTCAGCCTGTACATTAATGATCTGTCTGTACTGGGTCTGAAGTTCAAATGTATGCAGATGATACAGTGATATATGTGCATGCAAAGAGCAAACAACAAGCTGCACAAAAACTCACTACTGTAATGTTCCAGGTTACAAAGTGGCTCGTGTTTGCATCTCAATGTGAAAAAAACTGTTTGCATGTTCTTCACAAAGAGGGCAACATATGCTACTGAGCCAGATGTCTATGTGTCAGGGGAGAAGCTCCAGGTGGTATCTTATTTTAAGTACCTTGGCATCATACTTGATTCCAACCTCTCTTCTAAAAAGCATGTGAAAAAGGTCATTCAGATAAATAATTTCGTATAAAATCGGAAATTAGCTAGGTTGAATTTGGTTGACTACAGAGATAGCAAAACTGTACTTCAAATCTATGATACTCCCCCACTTAACATACTGCTTGACTAATTGGGCCCAAGCTTGCTGTACAACATTAAAACCTATTCAGTCTGTCTACAAACAGGCTCTCAAAGGGCTTGATAGGAAGCCCAATAGCCATCATCACTGTTACATCCTCAGAAAGCATGAGCTCCTGAGTTGGGAAAATCTTGTGCAATACACCGACGCATGGCCTAGCTCCCCCTCCACTCAGTATTTTTGTTAAACAGAAAACCCAAACATATGGCAGCAGATCCACAAGGTCTGCCATGAGAGGTGACTGTATAGTTCCCTTAGGGAAAAGCACCTTTAGTAAATCCACTTTCTCTGTGAGAGCTTCCCATGTCTGGAATACACTGCCATCAGACACACATAACTGCACCACATATCACACTTTCACAAAATGCATGAAGACATGGCTAAAGATCAATCAGATTTGTGAACATAATCCCTAGCTGTGTATTGCCACTTTCCATGTTGTCTGTTGTCTGTAGCTTGTGAGGTGTGGAAACACCTTGTTGCTTTTATGAATTGTCTTACTGCTTTTTGTTCTATGTTGCTCTGTCTGTATGCTACGTCTTGCTTGTCATATGTTGCTCTGCGTGTGCTCACTGCTCAATAATTGTTTATATTGTAAATGTTTTTAATAACCTGCCCAGGGACTGCGGTTGAAAATTGGCCGGCTGGCTAAAACCGGCACTTTTACTGAAATGTTGATTAATGTGCACTGTCCCTGTAAAAATAAACAAAACTCAACTATGTTCTTGAACTTCAATGCTGCAGAAATGTTTTGGTACCCTTCCCCAGATCTGTGCCTCAACACAATCCTGTCTCTGAGCTCTACGGACAATTATTTTGACCTCATGGCTTGATTTTTGCTCTGACATGCACTGTCAACTGTGGGACCTTATATAGACAGGTGTGTGCCTTTCCAAATTATGTCCAATCAAATCAATATACCACAGGTGGAGAAGGGGTCTGAATACTTTCTGAATGCACTCAGGGAAGTTTATGTTTTTTCCATGGTTCAGATAAATTTGTAATTGAAGTTATTAGGTTTATGTTCCATCCGACATCCTGATATTACCAGGCTCTGACCACTAGATAGGGACAGTTCAACCAAATCACATAATACCATATTGGTTTCCTTACCCTGTAAGCAGTTTATGGACAAGGTATGACAGCAATCCATGCTTTGGTTTTGTTGTCCAGTTTCAAAATATTTTTTTTGCATTTGTGGCACAAATCCAAGGCAAGTCAATGGTACCTATATTAGCATTTTCACAATTCATGTCCAAATCATTATAAAGTACACTATACAGTGGGGAGAACAAGTATTTGATACACTGCCGATTTTGCAGGTTTTCCTACTTACAAAGCATGTAGAGGTCTGTAATTTTTATCATAGGTACACTTCAACTGTGAGAGACTGAATCTAAAACAAAAATCCAGAAAATCCAATTGTATGATTTTTAAGTAATTAATTTGCAAATTTTTTTGTCCATTAAAATATCAAATTGATCAGAAATACAGCGCAGACATTGTTAATGTTGTAAATGACTATTGTAGCTGGAAACGGCTGATTTTGAATGGAATTTCTACAGTTGAAGCCAAATACATTTAAACTCAGTTTTCACAATTCCTGACATTTAATCCTAGTAAACATTCCCTGTCTTAGGTCAGTTAGAATCACCACTTTATTTTAAGAATGTGAAATGTCAAAATAGAGTGATTTATTTCAGCTTTTATTTCTCATCACATTCCCAGTGGGTCAGAAGTTTACATGCACTCAATTAGTATTTGGTAGCATTGCCTTTAAATTGTTAAACTTGGGTCACATATTTCAGGTAGCCTTCCACAAGCTTCCCACAATAAGTTTGGTGAATTTTGGCCCATTCCTCCTGACAGAGCTGGTGTAACTGAGTCAGGATTGTAGGCCTCCTTGCTCGCACACGTTTTCAGTTCTGCCCACAGATTTTCTATGGGATTAAGGTCAGGGCTTTGTGATGGCCATTCCAATTAGAGGTCGACCGATTAGGGCTGATTTCAAGTTTTCATAACAATCGGAAATCAGTAATTTTGGACGCCGATTTAAAAGAAATATATATTTTATTTTTTTACACCTTTATTTAACTAGACAAGTCAGTTAAAGAACACATTCTTATTTTCAATGACGGCCTAGGAACGGTGGGTTAACTGCCTTGTTCAGGGGCAGAACGACAGATTTTTACCTTGTCAGCTCAGGGATTCAATCTTGCAACCTTACGGTTAACTAGTCCAACGCTCTAACCACCTGCCTCGAGGAGCCCGCCTGTTACGTGCATGCAGTAAGAAGCCAAGGTAAGTTGCTAGCTAGCATTAAACTTATCTTATAAAAAACAATAAATCAATCATAATCACTAGTTATAACTACACATGGTTGATGATATTACTAGTTTATCTAGCGTGTCCTGCGTTGCATATAATCGATGCAGTGCGCATTCGCGAAAAAGGACTGTCGTTGCTCCAACGTGAACCTAACCATAAACATCAATGCCTTTCTTAAAATCAATACACAGAAGTATATATTTTTAAACCTGCATTTTTAGCAACAAAAAAATCCAGGTTAGCAGTCAACATTAACCAGGTGAAATTGTGTCACTTCTCTTGCGTTCATTGCACGCAGAGTCAGGGTATATGCAACAGTTTGGGCTGCCTGGCTCATTGCGAACTAATTTGCCAGAATTTTACATAATTAGGACATAACATTGAAGATTGTGCAATGTAACAGGAATATTTAGACTTATGGATGCCACCTGTTAGATAAAATACGGAACGGTTCCGTATTTCACTGAAAGAATAAACGTTTTGTTTTTGAGATGATAGTTTCCGGATTCGACCATATTAATGACCTAAGGCTCGTATTTCTGTGTGTTATTATGTTATAATTAAGTCTATGATTTGATAGAGCATAGGCACCAGCAGGCTCGTAAGCATTCATTCAAACAGCACTTTCGTGCGTTTTTTCGTGCTTCAAGCATTGCGCTGTTTATGACTTCAAGCCTATCAACTCCCGAGATTAGGCTGGTGTAACCGATGTGAAATGGCTAGCTAGTTAGCAGGGTGCGCGCTTATAGCGTTTCAAACGTCACTCGCTCTGAGACTTAGGAGTAGTTGTTCCCCTTGCTCTGCATGGGTAACGCTGCTTCGAGTGTGGCTGTTGTCGATGTGTTCCTGGTTCGAGCCCAGGTAGCGGCGAGGAGAGTGATGGAAGCTATAATGTTACACTGGCAATACTAAAGTGCCTATAAGAACATCCAATAGTCAAAGGTATATGAAATACAAATCGTATAGAGAGGTATAGTCCTATAATTCCTATAATAACTACAACCTAAAACTTCTTACCTGGGAATATTGAAGACTCATGTTAAAAGGAACCACCAGCTTTCATACTGTATGTTCTCATGTTCTGAGCAAGGAACTTAAATGTTAGCTTTCTTACATGGCACATATTGCACTTTTGTCATCTTCTCCAACACTTTGTTTTTGCATTATTTAAACCAAATTGAACATGTTTCATTATTTATTTGAGGCTAAATTGATTTTATTGATGTATTATATTAAGTTAAAATAAGTGTTCATTCAGTATTGTTGTAATTGTCATTATTACAAATAGATAAATAAAAAACCGGCCGATTTAATCGGTATCGGCTTGTTTTGGTCATCCAATAATCGGTATCGGTGTTGAAAAATCATAAATCGGTCGACCTCTAATTCCAATACCTTGACTTAGTTGTCCTTAAGCCATTTGCCACAACTTTGGAAGTATGCTTGGGGTCATTGTCCTTTCGGAAGACCCATTTGCGACCAAGCTTGAACTTCCCTGACTGATGTCTTGAGATGTTGCTTCAATATATAGGAGTTTGGAAATTGCTCCCAAGGATGAACCAGACTTGTGGAGGTCTACAATTTATTTTCTGAGGTCTTAGCTGATTTCTTTTGATTTTCCCATGATGTCAAGCAAAGAGGCACTGAGTTTGAAGGTAGGCCTTGAAATACATCCACAGGTACACCTCCAATTGACTCAAAGGATGTCAATTCGCCTATCAGAAGCTTCTAAAGCCATGACATCATTTTCGTGAATTTTCCAAGCTGTTTAAAGGCACAGTCAACTTAGTGTATGTAAACTTCTGACACACTGGAATTGTGATACAGTGAATTGTAAGTAAAATAATCTGTCTGTAAACAATTGTTGGAAAAATTACTTGTGTCATGTACAAAGTAGATGTCCTAACCGACTTGCCAAAACTACAGTTTGTTAACAAGAAATTTGTGGAGTGGTTGAAAAACAAGTTTTAATGACTCCAACGTAAGTGTATGTAAACTTCCGGCTTCAACTGTATGTAGCCAATGATACAAGGTTCATGAAATCAATAACTTGCTATCATCAGAAATCATTCATATATCTCTGAAACTCACTTAGATAATCCCGTTGATGACACGGTGGTAGCAATATATGGTTATAATATCTACCGAAGAAACATTGCGGTTTATACTCATGTCATATTAGTCATATTCCTGTAATTCCTGTAAAGCTTAGAGAGGATCTCGTGTCAAATGCTGTTGAAGTAACATGGCTACAGGTTCACCTGCCTCATCTAAACCCTATTCTTGTAGGAAGTTGCTATAGACCACCAAGTGCTAACAGTCAGTATCTGGATAATGTGTGTGAAATCCTTGATAATGTGTGTGATATCACACATGGATGACTGGATGACCTAAATATTGACTGGCTTCATCAAGCTGTCCACTCAATAAAAAGCTTCAAACTGTTACCAGTGCCTGCAAACTGGTTCAGGTTATCAGTCAACCTACCTGGGTATTTACAAACAGAACAGGAACCAAATCATCCACTTGTATTAACCATATCCATACGAATTCTGCAGAAATCTGCTCCAAAACAATATCCATACCCACTGGATAGCCCTATCTAAGAAAAGAAAACCAAAGTTCCAAAGACTGGTCCTAAAATAGTGTATAAGCGATCATACAAGAGGTTTTGCAATGATACGTATGTTGAAGATGTGAAAAATATTTGTTGGTCTGATGTGTGTAATGAGGAACATCCTGCCGCTGCATTTATGAAATTGCTTCTTCCGGATACTGACAGGCAAGCGCCCATAAAGAAACTGACTGTTAAAACGACCAAATCCCCATAGATAGACGATGAACGACAACCTGGATGGTAAATTACTGAGGTTGGTAGCAGAATAAATTTAGACTTCTATTTGCCACATCTTCAATCTAAGCCTAAAAGACAGTGTGCCCTCAGGCCTAGAGGGAAGCAAAGGTAATTCCGCTGCCCAAAAATAGCAAAGCACCCTTTAATGGTTTAAACAGCAAACCAATCAGCCTGTTACCGGTGCTTAGCAAACTTCTGGAAAGAATCGTATTCGACCAAATGCAATGTTATTATATAGAATGACTGATGAAGATTGTGGGAGCTGTTTTGTTGGACTCCAGGGGCCTGTTGCACAAAAGTAGAATTAAGACATCCGGGATAAATGACTCAGCTGAGCTCAATGAAGCCAAAACATGTGCGTCCAGGCTTAATTGGTTGCACAAAGACCAAGCCAGGATGAGCAGACACGGATTCATTAAGCCAGGTGAAACCAATCCTGGATAGGTGCGCGCTCACGGCTCACTCAAATAGACCCCGCCACAGATCACAGATTAACTGATTT
Organism: Salvelinus alpinus; assembly: GCF_045679555.1. NCBI lineage: Eukaryota > Metazoa > Chordata > Actinopteri > Salmoniformes > Salmonidae > Salvelinus > Salvelinus alpinus. The sequence continues at coordinate 27,312,952 of NC_092097.1, read as the reverse complement.
ACCATGGCAACTAGAGCCGCGTACTTTTCCCCGTCGGAAGCACAAATCCTCATGGAGGCATACGAGGAGGTAAAAGATATAATTAAGAAGAAAGGCAACACCGCCACAGTGATAAAGCAAAGAGAAAAAGCGTGGCAAAGTATTGCAGACCGCCTGAATGCGTAAGTAGTGCACAATTACACACTCACCGCTCCGCTGAAACATCACAATTACAATTCAAATATTTAATTCACATCTCCAAAAATGCAGTTGTACTGTAATTATGAAACGGTTAAATTTTTAATTGAAATGCACTGCAGATATGAGTGAAATTGTGTAAAGTAACTCCATCACACTGTATAAAGCTATGATAAATTTTTTGATATTTTTACTGAAAACAAGACAAAAATACCAAGTAATTTTTTGCAGTGTGACTCCATTAAATGTGTGTGTGTGTGTGTGTGTGTGTGTGTGTGTGTGTGTGTAGATTAAACATGAACGGGCCAAAACGGACATGGCAGCAGGTCAAAATCAAATACAAGAACATTCTGCAGAATGGTATGGTCCCTGACTAATATTTAACAAAGCACAAGCATATATTGTACCCAGAAGGTGCCTGCTCACACATTGTCTGTACTGTTTTAGCAGTGAAAAAGAATACCCACAGACAAGGCACGGGTGGTGGGTCACCAAAGGCTGACCTTACCCCAGCAGAGGACATGGCCTTGGAGCTAAATAAAGGCAGGCCCGTCTTAGAGGGGATCCCTGGGGGGAAAGAGACGAGCATAGGTTCCTCCCAAGATGCCACCCGCTTCATTCAAGGTATGTCCTTCCATCTCTACATGGGATACAACCACATTCATATTGAATCAATTTGGACTGTCTGACTTTGGTTTACCTATTGCCTTGCAGTGTCTGGCAGCACTGTGTTCCTGTTAGAGCCACCAGCACAAGCACCAGACGATGCTGATCCAGTGAGTACTCCATCAAAGGCATACTGTAGGCCTGGCATGTCTTGTCTACTAGCTTCAATATGAATCCGATTAAATGTGATAGGGTGAAGGCCCCAGTGCAGCAGCAACAGCACATGATGGAGACGATGATGAGGAGGAGACCATCTCTCTGGATTCCAGAAGGCATGAGGTATCATGTTAAGACTGTGAAAGTACTATTTACTCTACAATGGTGAGGAGTCCTCATCAAAATCAAAACATCTAATTTCTTTTACAGGACCCAGATGCTATACAGTGGGAAAACCAGCCTGGCAACATAGTGCGTATTAATAAAAGGACACCACATCCTGCCAAATTCCAGCTGCGCTAATTGTATTGTGTTCACAGAGCTCACAAGCTATCAGAAAGTTGTATGGCAACCACCTCCGGCGCCAAATAGAACTGGCAGACATAGACATTCAGTACAAGAAGAAAAAGATGGAAAATCTTGCACTGGAGTCCGAAATAAAAAAGAGGACAATTAGGAAACTGGACCTTGAAATAAAAAAACTTGAGAGGGAGGTGAGATATGCCTTCAATGTACACTGTATGCTAACTGTAACACAAATGTATTAATCATTATTTTTCTTTCCTCCCCCAGCTCCAAGAAGATGACACAGCTCAAAATAAAAATTAGGTATATTCTCGTAAAGTCAAGTGAGCCATGACATATGAGCTCTTATTGTGAGCACACAGGACGGTGGCATCTTTCTAAGGTTTTTTTTATTTTCCCAGCAATCAGTACAACCAAGTCATCGTTATAAGGCATCGCCCTCTTTTGCCCACCCCCCCAGCACCAGGTGTGGCCACTAGCCTATATGAAGGCCCAAAATTGTGTGTTCCTTTCTGCTCTGACAATGGCATGCCCATTCGTGCGAGATGTGGTGGATGAAGAAGCACTTGTGCTGAGGAGAGCCTTCAGGCGAGAAAGGGTCTTCAGGGACCGGTTGGACCCACTGGCCTTCCCTGATGACCATCTATATGAAAGATACAGGTTTTCTGCAGATGGCATCAGGTATCTATGCAGACTACTGGGTCCCAGGATTAAGCACCGCACTGCACGGAGCCATGCACTGAGTGTGGAGCAAATGGTTTGTGTGGCCTTGCGCTTTTTTGCTAGTGGAGCCTTCCTGTACTCAGTGGGGGATGCAGAACAGCTGAACAAGGCCACAATTTGCCGCACAATAAGGAGTGTGTGTCTGGCTATCAAAGCATTAGCAGATGTCTTCATCTCCTTCCCTGGCCACAGAAGACTCTGTGACATCGAAGAGGAGTTCTATAGGATTGCAGGTAAGAGGATCTACAAATTACAGGACAACTGTTAACACATAGTAGGATACTCATTACTTTGTGTGACAGGTTTCCCCAATGTCATTGGTGCAGTGGACTGCACACACATAAGGATAAAAGCCCCCTCAGGTGCCCATGAGGCCGATTTTGTGAATAGGAAATCCTTTCACAGCATTAATGTTCAGGTGAACATAACTTTTTGATATTGTCCATTGACGAACACTCTGCATTGCCAGTGATGTGCATTGATTGGTGTAATATTCCTCATCTTATGATTTCAGATGGTCTGCAATGCTGACTGTGTGATCAGCAATGTTGTGGCAAAATGGCCTGGCTCAGTCCATGACTCCAGAATCTTTCGGGCCTCTGAAATCTATCAGTGCCTATCACAAGGTAAGCCACACAACCCCTATTTATAACCATCATGGCTGTGTCAAGAATATCACTGTGTTTATGAGGTAGTAATGATGAGATTTTGTGTTGACAGGTGAATTCTCTGGTGTGTTGCTGGGAGACAGGGGGTATGGCTGCCAGCCTTTTCTCCTGACACCTTTCACAGACCCCCAGGAAGCACAGCAGGCCTACAACCATGCCCATGCCAGGACCAGGGCCAGAGTTGAAATGACCTTTGGCCTCCTGAAGGCACGCTTTCACTGCCTTCACAAATTAAGGGTCAGCCCTGTTAGGGCATGTGATATTACTGTGGCTTGTGCTGTCCTCCACAATGTGGCCTGCCTGAGGAAGGAGAGGGCCCCCAGAGTGCCACCAGCCATGGACTGGGACAATCCGGCAATCTTCCCTGATGACGACAGTGGTCGGCTGCTGAGGGACCAATATGTGTTGAATTATTTTAGTTAGTATGTGTGCTTTCAATTTTGGTTAAATATGTCCTGCGGTGGCAGAGGAATTTGGGTTTTTTTGGGTTCGTTTTTTGACGAATTTGGCCTCTTATGATGTTTGTGCGGTATACTGTGTGTAATACAAGGCTGCAGGGAGGCTACTGCATCCATTCATTTGTCTGTTCAGTTGATGTGTATGGATTTGTCCTGCATTTATTTTAGTGTGCAGACATGCAGGGTGTGTTATATACAGACCTTTGAATGTGTATGTATCATTTTGTATAATATGCTTGGATTCTGTGCTTTCCATCTTGTAGAGTCACTGTGACTTCAGTTTCGAAAGGAGCTGATGGTTTACCTGCTTTGTTTTGTCCTTATTCAATAAAGGAACATAATGTTACACATTGTGTTTTTATATTCATATGGAATGTGTATTTGTTTATATGACAGAGTACTAGGGCCACACTGAAGAAAAAGGATAAAGTCATAAATTTATGAGGCTGGTTCTTTCTGCAGAAAAGCTACATATTGTTTTTACAGTTTTGATACTTATGACAATGTGATACTTAATATTCTGGCACATCAGCATGTCTTTGTTTATGAAACCATACTGAAGTACAATTTCACGAAATGCCCCACATCTGTCATTTTAACAACTGTCCTCCTTTAAAACAACTGGTTACAATATTATGACTTGTGTTTTTTTCCCCTCTGTGGCCCTAATATTCTATCATTTTATATATAGCCTTATAGTCTATGGGAAACTGTAAATTATCTAATGATAGCAACATCATCTAAAAATCATTTATCCAAAATCATTGAAATTAATGATCACAAACGTTTAAATAATAACAGTGGGTCTAGTTATATGTGATAACAATGTATAGTGAGCAGTGAAATAACTATTGGTTTCCATTTGTGGTGACTGCTGACTGACATTAGGGATGAGATTAAATAGATCCTGGAATTTAGCCTGGTCTGGAGCAGGCTAGCTCCACAGAATAAATCTCCATGGTAATTTATACCATAACATATCCTCCTGCCCCCTATCCATCTTTAGTGCAACCGGATTACGGATCAATTGAGCCAGGATCACCAAGATATCCTGGCTTAATCCCTTATCCTAGTTTTGTGCAACAGGCCCCAGTGCTAGCTTTGATCATAACATATTGATAAATACTTAGGTGTTATGGATTAACATCCTCTGCCGTACAATGGATGGACAGTTACCTATCCAATAGAACAGAGGGTTTTCTTTAATGGAACCCTCTCTAATACAAATTTGGTTGAGTGTGATGTACCGCAGGGCAGCCAGCTTGGACCATTATTGTTTTCTGTGTTTACTAATAACCTTCCATTGACCTTGAATAAAGCCTGTGTGTCCATGTACGCTGACGACTCAACAGTATACACGTCGGCTCCTACAGTAAAATAAATAACTGACACCCTTAACATTGCACTCCAGTGATTTTTAGAATGGGTAACTAGCAATAGGCTGGTGCTAAATATCTCAAAAAGAAAAGCATCATTTTGAATAATGTGCCTATTGAGCAAGTTGAAGAGACTAAATTGCTGGGTGTCACCCTAGATAGCCTGCTATCATGGTCAAAACATATAGACTCAATGGTTACTAAAATGGGAAGAGGTCTGTCCATGATAAGGCGTTGCTCTACTTTCTTGATATCTCAGTCAACCAGACAGGTCCTACTTTTGTTGCACCTGGAATACTGTCCAGTTGTGTGGTCAAGTCAGGTGCGGCAAAGGAGGACATAAGCAATTTGCAGTTGTTCCAAAACAGAGCAGCACGTATTGAGCTTTGATGTACACAAAAAGCAAATGTCAATGACATGCATGTCAATCTCTCCTGGCTCAAAGTTGAGGAGAGATTAAGTGCATCACTGTTGGTCTTTGTGCAAGGTGTTGAAGGTACCGAACTGACTGTTCAAGCAGTTGGCATACAGTTCAGACACTCATCGGTATCACACAAGACATGCAACCAGAGGTCTCTTCACAGTCCCCAGGTCCAGAACAGAGGCGGGGAAACACACAGTATTAAAAGGAACTGTCTGCCACCCCAGGAAACTCAGCTAGCAATAAAACCATATAAAAATAAAAGAACACCTTACGGCATGACTGGTACAGCGAAGAGACACACAGACATTTTTACACATTTTGTATTGTATTTTGCATTGTATTATGTATGTGATTGGGATACGACTGTGCTATTTGGTTGTCCCGCCTGGCTATCATAAGATGAATGCACTAGCTGTGGGTCGCTCTGGATAGGAACTTCTGCTGAATGGCTAAAATGTAATGTAAATGTAGTGCTATGTATGTATATTTATATTATGTATTTTATTTGTTGTGTTGTTTCCTGTTTGGACCCCATGGTGAGGGCTGTGATGATAGGAGATAAAGGGCCCCTATCACTGTGCCCTGTCCAAGCCCACTGGGGGAGATATGGAGGGGCTGGAAGACTTGTCATGCACATGGACACTAACGATAGTGTCCATATGAGTACATTCTTGAATTTAAAAAAAGGACTGTGTGCAAGGAGGGCCTTTAGGTTCAAACACTGCTTTGAAATTCTCTCCTTCAAAGCCTCTCCCACACGAGTCAAGCATCATCAGGAGGCCAACCAAGTCACTACTCCTACACGGAGTTGCTACAGTGCGTATTACTGGGAGATTCAGTACCTTAATGCTAAAGCAATGATAAAAACATCACACTTTTAATCAATCTGTCTGGCGATTCCATCTGCTGCTGTTGGTGAATAACAACCTTGATTAGGCTATTAGAAACAATCAAGCAAGCCACATTCCATGATTACCCATGCATTTACCAAGCATGTATTTTTTCAAATAAACACAGAAGGAAAATCCCTTTTTACAGTACTTTGTACTACATCCTCTTCACAGTCAGTAATACAGTACAAGTCAAAGTGCTTGCAAAACTCCCATTAGAACGTAGGCCTAATAAACAAACTCATCCCCAAAAAATGTATCAGAGAAAGAACATTAAGATATCCACTTCTGTTTTTCTTTAACATTGAGTGCCTTCACACTACTACACTAGCAAATGTGTCAATTCGACTCCAGGTGTGCCCCCCCCCCCCCCCCCCCCCCCTGTTTAACCCCTGCATTCCTTTACTCCTCTCTCTGGGAACCCCTGCACCCACACCTCTCCACTCACCAGGGCTGGTGGTGCTCTGCATACTCCCTCTCTTGCGCAGTGGGGATTTGGGCTTGGGCTTCCCTTGGCCCTCGCTGGATGAGGAGGATGACATCTTGCTGCCTGTGCTCCTGTGACAGTCGGAGCAGAGTGAGACAGAGCTGTAGAACAGCCGGCAGAGGGAGAAGCTGTGACACTAGCACTAACACTAGGGGGACCTTTTATGCAGCTGGATGGCAGGGCCCATCCCGGGCCTGTGGAAGCCCCTCTGCAGGGCTGGTTCCTCCCCCCGCCTAGCCCCAACCCCAGCAGCAGGTCAGCAGTCAGGCAGCACAGGGGCGGGACACAACGCAGCCCAAGGTTTCCCCCTGCCCCGCTGGGCCCCATCCTCCTCAGTTGCCCCAGCAACCATGGAAAGAGCTGACGAGAGCCAATGCGGAGAAAGACAACGGAGGAGGAGGGCATTGCAGTTTAGAGTCTCCAGTGCAGTCAGTGTGACAGGCAGTAGGCCCTGAGAGAGACACACAACTTCACCACAGCAGCCATGGTACAGCACAGCACAGCAGCACCAACAAGAGCACCAGAGTTTTTTTTGTCTTCAATTTTTTTCAATTTTTATGACAAATATCGTTGATCGGTTGTTAAAAAATACAAACAGAAAATGGAGGACACAGCTGGAAGCCAAATGAGAGAATTTAAGGTGGTGTGGGAGAATCCAACACAGAGTGCTTTATAAGCAGACTAGTGGGCTCACAAGCTCCTTTCCTGGAAAATCTCTCTGGGGAGAGAAGGCAGACAGGCAGGCAGCCCAGCCAGGGAAGAGGGGTGGATAAAATTCTGCATGCCTGACATCATGGATTATAAATACCCTGTGATGATGCAGAAAAAGCAAGATACCTTTCCTGGCAGGCAGGCCAACTCAGCACTCCATGACATGCTCCAAACTTCCTGCCATGTCAATACACTGTCATCTAGTGCCAAATCACCCTACTGCCCTGTGCCCTGCAAGAAACTGAGCCATACAAGCAATGAGAGAAGTGTAAACTCATTCCAGTGCCAGAGAGAAAAAATATGATAATTATTAATTGTTCTCGTGTCATGTGGTATACAGAGAATGTTAACAGCATGTCAACATCAAGCAATGTTATTAGCAACAAGACTGAGTGGGCTCCTGAGCGGCGAAGCGGTCTAATGTGCTGCATCTTAGTGCTTGAGGTGTCACTACAGACACCCTGGTTCGAATCCAGGCTGTATCACAACCGGTCGTGATTGGGAGTCCCATATGGCGGCACACAATTGGCCCAGCGTCTTTTGGCCGATGTAGGCCGTCATTGTAAATAAGAATTTGTTCTTAATTGACTTGCCTAGTTAAATCAAAAAATGTTTTAACAAGACAGGAATTCACACAGATAAATCAACAGTTTCTCTCTCTCAGTCCATACAAGAACATCCTTAACACGGAAGGGTAGGTTATCAAGACTAGAGGTCGACCGATTATGATTTTTCAATGCCGATACCGATTATTGGAGGGCCAAAAAAATCTGACACCGATTAATTGGCCTATTTTTATATACAGTTGAAGTCGGAAGTTTACATACACTTAGGTTTGAGTCATTAAAACTCGTTTTCAACCACTCCACACATTTCTTGTTGACAAACTATAGTTTTGGCAAGTCGGTTAGGACATCTACTTTGTGCATGACAAGTAATTTTTCCAACAATTGTTTACAGAGATTATTTCACTGTATCACAATTTCAGTGGGTCAGAAGTTTACATACACTAAGTTGGCTTTAAACAGCTTGTTTGGCTTTAGAAGCTTCTGATAGGCGAATTGACATCATTTGAGTCAACTGGAACTGTGCCTGTAGATGTATTTCAAGGCCTACCTTCAAACTCAGTTCCTCTTTGCTTGACATCATGGGAAAATCACAAGAAATCAGCTAAGACCTCAGAAAATAAATTGTAGACCTCCACAAGTCTGGTTCATCCTTGGGAGCAATTTCCAAACTCCTGAAGGTACCATATTCATCTGTACAAACAATAGTATGCAAGTATTAACACCATGGGACCACGCAGCCATCATACCGCTCAGGAAGGAGACGCGTTCTGTCTCCTAGAGATGAACGTACTTTGGTGCGAAAAGTGCAAATCAATCCCAGAACAACAGCAAAGGACCTTGTGAAGATGCTGGAGGAAACAAGTACAAAGTATCTATATCCACAGTAAAACGAGTCCTATATCGACATAACCTGAATGGCCGCGCAGCAAGGAAGAAGCCACTGCTCCAAAACCGCCATAAAAAAGCCAGACTACGGTTTGCAACTGCACATGGGGATAAAGATCATACTTTTTGGAGAAATGTCCTCTGGTCTGATGAAACAAAAATATAAACTGTTTGGCCATAATGACCATCGTTATGTTTGGAGGAAAAAGGGGGAGGCTTGCAAGCCGAAGAACACCATCCCAACCGTGAAGCACGGGGGTTGCAGCATCATGTTGTAGGGGTGCTTTGCTGCAGCAGGGACTGGTGCACTTCACAAAATAGATGGCTTCATGAGGAAGGAAAATTAGGTGGATATATTGAAGCAACATCTCAAGACATCAGTCAGAAAGTTAAAGCTTGGTCGCAAATGGGTCTTCCAAATGGACAATGACCCCAAGCATACTTCCAAAGTTGTGGAAAAATGGCTTAAGGGCAACAAAGTCAAGGTATTGGAGTGGCCATCACAAAGCCCTGACCTCAATCCTATAGAACATTTGTGGGCAGAACTGAAATAGCGTGTGCGAGCAAGGAGGCCTACAAACCTGAATCAGTTACACCAGCTCTGTCAGGAGGAATGGGCCAAAATTCACCCAACTTATTGTGGGAAGCTTGTGGAAGGCTACCCGAAATGTTTGACCCAATTTAAAGACAATGCTACCAAATACTAATTGAGTGTATGTAAACGTCTGACCCACTGGAAATGTGATGAAAGAAATAAAAGCTGAAATAAATCACTCTACTATTATTTCAAATGGTTTTAAATAATGTGGGAATCCTAACTGACCTAAGACAGGGAATTTTTACTAGGATTAAATGTCAAGAATTGTGAAAAACTGAGTTTAAATGCATTTGGCTAAGGTGTATGTATACTTCCGACTTCAACTGTATATATTTGTAATAAATGACAATTACAACAATACTGAATGAACAATGAATACTTATTTTAACTTAATACATAAATAAAATCCATTTCGACTCAAATAATGAAACCTGTTCAATTTGGTTTAAATAATGCAAAAACACAGTGTTGGAGAAGAAAGTAAAAGTGCAATATGTGCCATGTAAAAAAGCTAACGTTTAACTTCCTTGCTCAGAACATGAGAACATATGAAAGCTGGTGGTTCAATATTCCCAGTTCTTCAATATTCCCAGTTAAGAAGTTTTAGGTTGTAGTTATTATAGGAAAAAAATTCTCTATACCACTTGTATTTCATATACCTTTGACTATTGGATGTTCTTACAGGCACTTTGCATCCCAGCATTGCTAAGAGCTGCTGTTTGAATGAATGCTTACAAGCCTGCTGATGCCTACCACCGTTCAGTCAGACTGCTCTATCAAATATCAAATCATATACTTAATTATAATATAAACACACAAAAATACGAGCCTTTGGTCATTAATATGGTCAAATCCGGAAACTATCATTTCAAAAACAAAAAGGTTATTCTTTCAGTGAAATACGGAACCGTTCCGTATTTTATCGAACGGTTGACAACTAGAGGTCGACCAATTAATCGGAATGGCCGATTTAATTAGGGCCGATTTTCAAGTTTTCATAACAATCGGTAATCTGCATTTTTGGACACCGATCATGGCCGATTACATTGCTCTCCACGAGGAGACTGCGTGACAGGCTGACTACCTGTTATGCCAGTGCAGCAAGGAACCAAGGTAAGGTGCTAGCTAGCATTAAACTTATCTTATAAAAAACAATCAATCTTAACATAATCACTAGTTAACTACACATGGTTGATGATATTACTAGTTTATCTAGCTTGTCCTGCGTTGCATATAATCAATGCGGTGCCTGTTAATTTATCATTGAATAATAGCCAACTTCGCCAAACGGGTGATTTAACAAGCGCATTAGCGAAAAAAGCACAATTGCACCAATGTGTACCTAACCATAAACATCAACGCCTTTCTTAAAATCAATACACAACTATATATTTTTAAACCTGCATATTTAGTTAATATTGCCTGATATCATGAATTTCTTTTAACTAGGGAGATTATGTCACTTCTCTTGCGTTCTGTGCAACAGTCAGGGTATATGCAGCAGTTTGGGCCGCCTGGCTCGTTGCGAACTGTGTGAGGACTATTTCTTCCTAACAAAGACAGCCAACTTCGCCAAACGGGGGATGATTTAACAAAAGCGCATTTGCAAAAAAAGCACAATCGTTGCACGAATGTACCTCACCATAAACATCAATGCCTTTCTTAAAATCAATACACAGAAGTATATTTTTAAACCTGCATATTTAGCTAAAAGAAATCCAGGTTAGCAGGCAATATTAACCAGGTGAAATTGTGTCACTTCTCTTGCGTTCATTGCACGCAGAGTCAGGGTACACGCAACAGTTTGGGCCGCCTGGCTCGTTGCGAACTAATTTGCCAGAATTTTACGTAATTATGACATAACATTGAAGGTTGTGCAATGTAACAGGGATATTTAGACTTATGGATGCCACCCGTTAGATAAGATACTGAACGGTTCCATATTTCACTGAAAGAATAAATGTTTTGTTTTCGAAATGATAGTTTCCAGATTTGACCATATTAATGACCTAAGGCTCGTATTTCTGTGTGTTATTATGTTATAATTAAGTCTATGATTTGATAGAGCAGTCTGACTGAGCGGTGGTATGCAGCAGCAGGCTCGTAAGCATTAATTCAAACAGCACTTTTGTGCGTTTGCCAGTAGCTCTTCGCTGTGCTTCAAGCATGCTGTTTATGACTTCAAGCCTATCAACTCCCGTGATTAGGCTGGTGTAACAGATGTGAAATGGCTAGCTAGTTAGCGGGGTGCGCGCTAAAAGCGTTTCAAATCGGTGACGGCACTCGCTCTGAGACCTTGAAGTAGTTGTTCCCCTTGCCCTGCAAGGGCCGCGGCTTTTGTGGAGCGATGGGTAACGATGCTTCGAGTGTGGCTGTTGTCGATGTGTTCCTGGTTCGAGCCCAGGTAGCGGCGAGGAGAGTGATGGAAGCTATAATGTTACACTGGCAATACTAAAGTGCCTATAAGAACATCCAATAGTCAAAGGTATATGAAATACAAATCGTATAGAGAGAAAGTCCTATAATTCCTATAACTACAACCTAAAACTTCTTACCTGGGAATATTGAAGACTCATGTTAAAAGGAGCTTTCATATGTTCTCATGTTCTGAGCAAGAAACTTAAACGTTAGCTTTTTTTACATGGCACATATTGCACTTTTGTCATCTTCTCCAACACTTTGTTTTTGAATTATTTAAACCAAATTGAACATGTTTCATTATTTATTTGATGCTAAATTAATTTTATTGATGTATTATATTAAAATAAGTGTTCATTCAGTATTGTTGTAATTGTCATTATTATAAATAATAAATCAATTATTTTTGTATTATTATTATTTTAAAAATATATTATTTATTTATTTTAAAAATCGGCCGATTAATCGGTATCGGCTTTTTTTGGTCCTTCAATAATCGGCATCTGTCACGACTTCCTCCGAAGTCGGTCCCTCTCCTTGTTCGGGCGGCATTCGACGGTCGACGTCACCGGCCTTCTAGCCATCGCCGATCCACTTCTCATTTTCCATTTGTTTTGTCTTTGTTTTACACACCTTGTTTCAATTCCCCAATTACATGTTCGTAATTTAACCCTCTTTTCTCCATGGTTTTTGTGTGTGATTGTTTTATGTATGTTCGGTCCGTTATTGTGTGCTCAGTATTACGACATGTTATTGGAATATTTATGTAAAGTTACTTGTGTTACTCATCTCTGCTGTCCTGCGCCTGACTCCTCTGGAACCAGCTACACCCAGACCATTACATTATCGGCGTTGAAAAATCATAATCGGTCGACCTCTAGTGGCAACCCTAAGTCTAAATATTACTGTTACATTGCACAACCGTCAATGTTATATCATAATTATGTAAAATTCAGTCAAAATTCATTACGGTCTTTGTTAGGAATAAATGGCCTTTCAACAGTTCGCAACGAGCCAGGCAGCCCAATCTGCTGCATATACCCTGACTCTGCTTGCACTGAACACAAGAGAAGTGACACAACTTCCCTAGTTAATATTGCCTGCTTACATGACTTTCTTTTAACTACATATGCAGGTTTAAAAATATATACTTGTGTATTGATTTTAAGAAAGGCATTGATGTTTATTAGGTACATTAGGTACATGGTTAGGTACATTACTGCAACGATTGTGCTTTTTTCTCGAATGCACTTTTGGTAAATCATCAAGTTGAAGTAGGCTGTGATTCGACGATAAATTAACAGGCACCGCATTGATTATATGCAACACAGAACAAGCTAGTTAACCTAGTAATATCATCAACCATGTGTAGTTAACTAGTGATTATGTGAAGATTAATTGTTTTTTTATAAGATAAGTTTAACACTACCTAGCAACTTACCTTGGTTCCTTGCAGCCACAAGGTCCTTTTGATGATGCACTCGCGTAACAGGTGGTCAACCTGGCACGCAGTCTCCTCATGGATTGCAATGTAATCGGCCATAATTGGCGTCCAAAAAGGCCGATTTACCGATTGTTATGAAAACTTGAAATCGGACCTAATTAATCGGCCATGCCGATTTAATCGGTCGACCTCTAATCAAGACTGCACTGTGATTCAAGAGAAATATATATGAATGTCTGTGATGTGAGGACAATGTGTTGAAATGGATAATCACTGACAACAGGTTGCAAAAGAGGTAGAGGAATACAATGTAAAGACCACCATCTAGTGGTAAGAAGATATGACTACATCAAAGGACAAATCATTCTTTAGTGAAAATCTCTGAAGCACAGTATACCAGTTGTGTTCACCGGCTTTGTTCCAAGGTTGACCTATGATAGAAATGTTGAACTTGACACGCTATTCTTGACACCAAAAACGAATGTGACAATCAATAATTTAAGTGTCGATAATACAGTCACTTGTCAATAGAACTGTACAAAGAAACGTCTTATTAAACATTCAGACTGTGTGGCAACTGCCGAAAAGGTAAAAAGGGTGGTTTCAGTGGAGTAAAAAATAACTACAGCAGGCTGTGTGCAACATTCCAATAAATCTGACCCAGTTTTTAGAAAAGGACTGACTTCTCTCCCTCCCCGAGGTGTAGCTACACGGCTAGAAACAGAGGCCTACATTTTTCCCAGGGAAAACAATACATCACCCAAAAGCCCCAAGTCTATGGCAGGCAACCAAGACAAATGATGCCAACACTATCTAACAGTCCTAAACCTGAGAATGAGAGGATTGTTATTGGGAATTCCTCAGGTTCTTATTCCTTCCTCTGTGCCTTTCTTTCAGGCTCTGCTGTACAGGCTGGACAATAACTGTTACTTGCTTTGCTCTCAGGAACAGGGTGCCATTGAAAATAGTGATTACTGGGGTAGCGGTAAGGATGGAGGTAGATCAACTGAAGTCGAAAATTCCCGGTGTCTGTGACGCCCGCCATTTGGTGCGACTCAGACCCGGTGGCGAGCGTGGTGAAATACAAGAGTCACCGTCTGTCCTTTTGAGTTTTGATGCTAAGTCTTTACCTGACAAAGTAATGCTACGATATATCAGTTATCCCGTACAAGCTTTTGTGCCAAATCCACTACGGTATTTCAGGTGCCAAGCTTATGGTCATGTTGCAGCAGGGTGTAGTAGGGAGATTCCTAGATGTGAGAAGTATGCATGAGGGCATGAGAAAAAGGAATGTGTAGTATCGGTGAAAGAAGCAGGATGTGTTAACTGTAGGGGTGCCCATGTTGCTGGGGATCAGAAGTAGTGTTGTCACGATACCAACATTTTACCAACGATATGATACCAGGCCAAGTATCATGATACCGAGTAGTATCACAATACCACTGGGTGGAAAAATCCAGATTGGTCTAATGTCCTGTTCACCCCGTCCCCCGACACTTGTACCTGCTTTCTAAACGTTATGCACATGTGCTACACAGAAAACCTGTCACTGATATTCACACTTCTACTCAATACAACACATATTGAATTTAACTGCACACTGTATAATAGAATACTGCATAGAATGGTTAATTTGCTCATATTTGCAAAGGCCTACCTGTGATTTTGCTGGAGGAATGAGAGTAAGGAATATTCATGCATGTCATTGTGTCAATATGGGGAAAGCACTGCATGGAACCTTTACTCTTCAGTTAACACACACACACTCCCTCTCCATCACTCTCATAAACACACACCACTCTCTCTCTCACAAACCATTCACACTGCTCCCAACTTTAAAAACATATGGCACCAAACAATGTAAGGAGCACCAGAAAGAGAGATTTTTTATAGTTTAGGCTTACATTAGGCCTATATGAATCCTACCTTTGAAGCACATCTCATGAGTAGCAGATAATTTTCCTTCCTTCCTGTACCAATCAAATTTGTCTAGACCTACTGTCAAGTTACCAGGTTGTTAGATAGCTTGGTAACTGAACAACGTTGTTATCAAAACAATAATTAGAGGCCTGGGATTAGTTTAAAAACAGCCTGTGACATGGTTTGTGAAATTATATCAAATGCATGCAAAATCGCACAGGGGGAAAAAAGGTAGCTCCAGTAATAGGAGTCATATTTATATATTATATATTCCATATAGTATGGTAGATATTCATTATCTGTGTATCAAGTTTACAAACTATAATTTCAGGTTGATCAAAGTTTCATATATTCAACTTATCATATTCAGTTTTCAAATTCATTTCTCTAAATTCAAATTCAAAACCAGAGACAACATCCTGGTACTTTGCCAGCAAGGAAAGGTAGAAGAGAACAGATAGAATCAAACTGTTACTGTGATAAACAGAAGCTTCTGGTGGTTTCTGAAACCGATGTGGCATGTTTAATTTATTTTCTTCCCATGAATTTGGCTCTAGCGTTTGAACCGTTTTGGTAAGACTCTGGAACATGGACGTGCCTTCTGTTTCCCTCTATGATCACAGGCCAACTTAAAATAGTGTGACAAAAACCACAGTTTGGCCCCCATAAGAATATACAGTAAGTAGTTGAATAGCCCTGTTATAGCCCTTCTAAGGATAGCTTTTTCACTCCATATTTCATCTTGCTCTTGTGACTGACTGGGTTCGAACCAGGTCTCCTGCATTTTACAAAACTGTGTTAGCACACTTAGCTAAAGCCTATAGGGATAAGTTCAGGACATTAATTTAAATGACGACACGCTGCTTGCTATAGGGAGGCAGGTAGCCTAGCAGTTAAGATTGTTGGGCCAGTAACCGAAAGGTTTCTGGTTCGAATCCCCGAGCATATTAGGTGAAAAATCTGTTGAAGAGCCCTTGAACAAGGCACTTAACCCTAATTAATCCTGTATGTCATTATGGATAAAAGTGTCTGCTAAATTACAAAAATGTAAATGCTTAACAAGTACAGCTTCCCCCTGATTCAGCTCATACCAAGACTTGAACTCAGGACCTCTGCCTCACAAACACACATGACCACCCACCTGAAGTGTTCCAACCCACCGTGCTATTGAAAAAGGCCTTCTTCAATTGCGCAAGGGGAGACACTGAGTGAGTTTCACAGATCCCATTAGCTACATTCACCCCCTAAACTCACTCCCCAGTGACCCCAGTGGTTGAACAAGTGCAACTGTAGATCCAGGTCCAGTGGCTCCACTGTAAAGGCTTCACGCTGCCTGCTTGGCTAGTACTGCTTCCCCGATTCCGCTCATATCGAGACTCGAACTCAGGACTTCTAACCACCCTCCAGAAGCATTCCAACACATTGTGCTATTAAAAAAGGCATTATTTAATTGCGCAAGGGGTGACACATCAGGCTGATGAGTGAGGTTCACAGATGTCCATCTGCTATACTAATAACTAAGATCCAACAAGGTTACTCATCAAAAGAGCGTAGTTTGGGGATCCATGCTTATGTGATGAGAACCTTGCCTGAGACCTGAAGACGTGTTAGTTTGACATGTTTTAGTTCGTGTTAGACGTGTTAGTTTCAAGTCTCCAGCAAGGGTAGTCATTATAAGGTTAACATGTGACTTACTATGTCAAAACTGTTGAGCTAAAGCCTAGGCATTGGTGGGTCTCAAAGGTGGGTGAAGTGTAACACAGGTGGTTCGGTGATCACGCTTGTGTGATGAGTAACATGTCTGAGACCTGGAAAGTTGCATTGTCTGGTACACAGGAGACCTGGGTTAGAACCCCATCGGCCAATCTAACATAAATCTTTAGGTCTCTGGCAAGGATGCTCATTACATAAGCATGGATCACCAAACCACCTCTGTTGCACTCTCATTAAATGGGGTGCACAGATCCTTCTGCTTCTATTTGCCTCAGAAAGTGTTGTTGTGCAGTAGGCCTGATATTCGAACCCAGTAGGGTATATTGGTGCCATGATCACTGAGTATGAGATCAAAGGGGGGAGAACTGTAACTGAGGTGGTTCGATGAACCACGCTCTTTTGACGAGTAACCTTGCTCGACTCATCCCTATGGGCTTTAGCTAAGTGGGCTAACACAGTCTTGTGACATGCAGGAAACCTGGTTCGAACCCAGTCAGTCACAAGAGCAAGATTAAATAGGGAGCTGAAAAGCTATCCTTAGAAGGTTTATGACATTGCTATTCAACTGTATTCCTATGGAGGCCAAATTATTTTTGTGACACTCCCTTCTAGTACGACCTGTGATCATCATAGAGTGGAACAGAAAGCACGTCCATGTTCCAGAGAGTCTTAGCTTTCAGGAATGGGGTCATAATAGTTTATATCCAAAACGGTTAGAATGCTAAAGCCAAATTCATAAGAAGAAAATTAATTAAACATGCCACATTGGCTTCAGAAAGCCCCAGAAGCTTCCGTTTACCACAGAAAGCATTTGATTCTATCTGTTCTCCTCTACCTTTCATGGTGGGCAAAGATGTTGTCTCTGGTTTTGAATCTGAATTTAGAGAGCTGAATTTTAAAACTTAATCTGAATGCATTTGAGAAGTTGAATATGAAAATTCGATAAACTTGAAATTATAGCTTGTAAACTTGCCACACAGACAATGAATACACCATCTACCATTCTAAAACTGAATACAAATATTGCATTTTAATATTCAAATTTAATTTGAAAACTGAATGCAATATTCAATCAATTTAGTTTCAAATCATGAAATACAAGTTCAATTTATGAATTCAATGATTCAATGTGTATTACAAATAAAAACATTAAATTCAAAATCCTAATCCTAATACAAATTCAGAATTATGGAATTCAAATACAATTTCTGTTGGCACTGAAATCGCTCCATACACCATGTGCTCTTGGTTATACCAGGGATTAAATTATATTCAATGTAGGCTATGAACTTTGCTCGCTCTGCGCGCTGCTCCAATATATCAAATGGGGCGGCAGGTAGCCTAGTGGTTAGAGCGTTGTTGATCGAATCCCAAACTGACAAGGTAAAAATCTGTCCTTCTGCCCCTGAACAAGGCAGTTAACCCACTGTTCCCCGGTAGGCCGTCATTGTAAAATAAGAATTTGTTCTTAACTTACTTGCCTAGTTAATGAAGGTTAAATAAAAAAATGTAACAACAGAAGACTGATCAAGGTCTGCATCCCCCTCGCCACCATGGCTAAGTATTATTGGACCGGCGCATGCAAGAGACTAGTTGCTGTTGCTTAACAATTTTGTACAGAATTTTAAAACAAAACTGACTTTATAAACATTTTATAACAGGTGCCAGCGTGTTCTTTAGATCGGTAGGGCCGAAGAATTTGCCAGTATCATATGAAACGGTACTATGGTATACTAAAATGTTGGTATCATAAGTATTATGACATTTTCGTACTGGTGTCCTGTGCTGGAGAGGCAGGTTGAGGTTGCCAGGGTCAGAGTTGTACAGAAGGTGTCCTATGCTATACCAGTGAAGAAAGTTGAGGATGGGTCAACAGTGAGGGATCCTAAGAGGCTCCCGGTGAGTAGTAGATTTTTGGCCAGTACAGATAGGCCTACGAATGAAATGTGCTTCAGTAACTGGGAAAAATCTATTTGAACGGTCATCCAACTCGGGAACTCTGGCCTCTCTTTCTAGAGCTCCGAGTTGCCGGCCTGAAGATCACTGACGTCACTTTTTTTTCAGAGTTCCCATTTGTTTTAAACGCGCCGTATTGCTAGTGGGAAACTCATATCATACCTGAGCTCCAACTTCTCCCACATGCTGACCCCTGACGTCACCTAAAAAAAATAGCCTCAACAGCATTTTTAGCAGTTAAATTTAACAACAAAACATTATTTATAAAAAGCAATCTATTCATGTGGTTTTTGAACACTAATTTGTTTACAGGCATGATAGCCGGTTTATTGATGAAGCAGCCTGGCCATTAGCCAATCGGCGTTTTTCAATGAGTTCAAAGTATGCATCCAATTTGAATTTACAACGTCACAATTGATAATTACCACCTTCCCACTTTGTTACAAATGCAGCATAAAACTCAGTTTAGCTGCTCTGTCTGTGTACTTACCACCTGCCATGGTTGAGGCCTGTCTCAGCTCGAAGAGCTGATGCAGAAAGTTGTAGCACTTGTCTTGTCCTCGCCTAGGAAACAACTGATAACCTTGCTGTAGCTGACAGTTTGTTTCTCTCAGACGTCCCGAATACAGCCTTATAACAGTTGTTTTCACTGGCAACTTCGCTAGCCAGCAAGCTAATCGTTTTTTCAAAACAAAGATCTTTGGAAATATTCCAGAAATGTGAACTTATTGTCTAAATAAGTAGCTATATTGCTACAATAGCTATTTGCTTGAGTAAATACATTTCCCCACCGAATTTATATATATATATCTCGTTAGCTACACAATTGGATCATTTCTAAATTGCTCTCTTCGTTTCGTGAGACTCACTGACATTAAAGGCTTTGCTGCACTTTGACGGATGGGACTTTTGACCGAGAGGAAGAGGCAAAGCGAGAGGGATAAGTGTTCTCCAGCAGGTGGCGCTTTTCGTTTTTTTATTTTTTTGCTCACCATAGCGAGGAGTTTTTGTGAAGGAGGTCAATGAGAGTGTCGAATTTGGATAACAGTAAATTATTATAACAGCTTATTTGATCGAACATACGTTTCGCAATATTTGGGTTGTTACGAGTGTAATGACGTGAGTAGGACACGTGACATCCCGGCAACTTTGAGAAAAAAACTATCGGAGTTGTGCCTGGTCGTCACTAGTTACCACAGCCACAAATTCATACACCCCGCCTATTTCTACAATTTATTTTCTTAAAATTTGATTTAAAATCTTGACCACACTGCTAACCTTATGCCTAACCTTAAATTAACACCATTGGTGGATTAGCATTTTTGTTTTCGTGAACTTTTACGATATAGCCAAGTGTGACTTTGTGGCTGTAGTAACTAGTGGAAACCGTTGTGCCTGTTGTTCACACGCGTATCTGTCCTCGCATTGGCTAGAATGGTCCCACCTGATCTAGGCTCCGCCGGTTGCCTTCCATTTTCGAAGACATTTATTTTCATTGTAGAGCAGGCACTAGAGTATCTGGTCAATATAATCAAATCAAAGTTATTGGTCACATACACGTGTTTAGCAGATGTTATTGCAGGTGTAGCGAAATGCATGTGTTTTTAGGTCTGACAGTGCAGTAATATCTAACATGTAATATGTAACAATTTCACAACATATACACAATACACACAAATCTAAGTAAAGTAATGCAATTAAGAATATATAAATATATGGACGAGCAATGTCAGAGCGGCATAGACTAAGATACAGTAGAATAGAATACAGTATATACATATGAGATGAGTAATGAAAAATATGTAAACATTATTAAAGTGACTAGTGTTCCATTTATTGATGTGGCCAGGGATTTCAAGTCTATGTAGGCAGCATCCTCTAATGTGCTAGTGATGGCTATTTAACAGTCTGATGGCCTTGAGATAGAAGCTGTTTTTCAGTCTCTCGGTCCCAGCTTTGATGCACCTGTTCTGACCTCGCCTTCTGGATGATAGCGGGGTGAACAGGCAATGGCTCGGGTGGTTGTTGTCCTTGATGATCTTTTTGGCCTTCCTGTGACATCGGCTGCTGTAGGTGTCCTGGAGGGCAGGTAGTTTGCTCCGGGTGATGCATTGGTCAGACTGCACCACCCTCTGGAGAGCCCTGTGGTTGCTGGCTGTGCAGTTGCCGTACCAGGCGGTGATATAGCCCAACAGGATGCTCTCAATTGTGCATCTGTAAAAGTTTGAGGGTTTTAGGTGCCAAGCCAAATTTCTTTGGCCTCCTGAGGTTGAAGAGGAGCTGTTGCGCCTTCATCATGTGCATGTGCAAATTCACAAACTTTTTTGGGTGAAAGGAGTTGGATGAGATGAATCAACATATTCAAACGTCCAGAGCGTCCACCTCAGTCACCCTCAGATGAACTAAAGTAGTGAACAGTGTCCTAGGGGCAGTTGAATGTGCATTTATCCAATCACCCTCTTACTTCTTACTCAAAGGTCTGACCGGCTGACTTGTCACTCAGGTGAGCAGAGAGGGTGGAGCTATTCTGAACGAGGTGAACTAGTATCATTACCCTTGTTCCTTGCTACTGTACAACCAACACTGCACTACACCTCATAACCAGCGCCCCTCTCACAGTTAGTGGCCATCTGCTGGCCTAAACTGTGGCCCAAGATTTAACAGGGTTCTCTGGATAATCTTATCAACAGATCAGCTGCACCAGGCCAATCCCAGGATGCAGCAGGAAGGACAGAGTCAAAGCTTGAAGGGTCAGAATTAGAAATGGACTACGGAATTGGAGGATGCTTTAATTAGCCGCCTGTTATACTCTCTGAAGCATTTGTGGGGGCCTAATTTCCCTGCAACCCACTTCTAGCCATGAGACCATGTGACGTCAGATAAGATCTCTCTCTAAATTTCTCTTTTTCTCTCTTTCTTTGCAGGTTGGGCAATCTCATAGTATCTGAAGGTGGAAGGGCCAATATCTTGCTTTTTCTTCATGCAGCAAAGTTAGAGCCCACTACCTTGCTAACCACAACTAGTGCCACACCATTTGACTTTGTCCACATCACGGTTATTATAGTAAACTAAAAGTTAAACTAAAACGATTTAGTAAACTGAAATAAAAGAATTAACAAATCCGTTTGAAAAACTAAACTATACTGAAACTAGTATATTTAATTCCAAAACTAACTACAGGAAAAACAATCATGATGTTCATTTATTTTTAAATTTTTCACCAAAAATGTTATAATTGGGCATAAAATCGAATGGGGTTTTCAAATGGGGTTTAAGCTTTTTGCGGAATTTCAAGCTACTGAATCTATCGGGTAAAAGCTGCCAGGAGATGGCGATGTTTCAAATAGGCCTAGCTTGTGCATCACTATCACTGGCTATCACTAGCTCACAGGAGGAGAAATTGGCTAAGGAGCTAACTTGATTCTTCTTACATGTACTAGTCTCGGCGCTATTAATTTAAATATATATTTTTGCACCAGTCTCAGAGCAATTCATTTTAGATCCAAGTCACATTAAGATTAAGGTGATCAGACATCCCCGATTTCCGGGGACAATCCCTGATTTTGGTGGCCGGTCCCCAGCTAGAGCTGTCCCCGGAAATGTCCCGATTAGTGCCAAGACCCCTAGAGGGCGTAGTTCTTCCTGACGTCGTATTACCTCTAGATGTCTACCAGACCCCCAGTGTCTGTCTGGAGCGTGAAGTCACAAGCTCTGCTGGTCGGCTACTGTGTAGCAACCTAGCGGAACCAAAAGCCCTGGTCTACCCTAGAAAGCCTATTTTCAATAGGAATATGTGGATGATGTCAGCGCTATCACTATCTACTGGTTTTCATGTCTATGGTGTCGATGCAGTCAGCCCAGCGGGTGATACAGTTTTGTCCCTCGGCAACCTGTTCGTACATAAATCATCCTCCATTCAGGCTTCAAAGGTGTTGGTTTCCGCCTTAACTCGATTTAATGGGAGGCCAGACAAAAACAGGGAAAATATACATACTGTCTTAATAAAACAGGAGAAATAAATACAAACTAAAATAAAAACACAAAACCATAATAACCTTGATTCACATATATAATTCAAAGTGATATCAGGTGCATGAAACATTTTTACATTAGAATTGCCTTTGTTACTTTGTTACAACTAAGCCTGGTCAAACAGTAGCTAGCTGTTCATGGCTCTATTGTTTTGACACAGATGTAGTCCACCTTGGAGTTCACTACATGCAAAGTTCTTGGTTATGAAAACTCCTGCAAAATGCATCTATAAATAGCTGATATTTTCAATTGGGCACATGGAAGCACAGATGGCACTGTGCACAGAAGGCACCCTGTCAACATTCTTATCTGGGAAAAAGTTGATTGTTATTAGAAAACTGCTGATTACAGTAAATCTTTGTGCTGACCCATGACACAGTAGTCTGAGATGTGTGCAATCTCTGTCTGTTCCCATTGTCTCTCCTCATCTGAGTATAACAGGCCAGTGGGGTAACCCACTGACTTATGCTTCTTTGTAAGTGGTATAACTCACAAGGCTTCTATCCTCAACCGATGCCTCACCCCGCACCGTGCCAGGAACTGTCACCAAGAGAGTACCCCAAGGCTCAATTCTAGGCCTCATGTTATTCTCAATTTACATCAAAAACATAGCTCAGGCAGTAGAAAGCTGCCATTTATATGCAGATGATACAGTCTTATACTCAGCTGGCCCCTCCCCGGATTTTGTGTTAAACATGCTACAACAAAGCTTTCTTAGTGTCCAACAAGCTTTCTCTGCCCTTAACCTTGTTCTGAACACCTTTAAAACAAAGGTCATGTGGTTTGGTAAGAAGAATGCCCCTCTCCCCACCGGTGTGATTACTACCTCTGAGGGTTTAGAGCTTGAGGTAGTCACCTCATACAAATACTTGGGAGTATGGCTAGATGGTACACTGTCCTTCTCTCAGCACATATCAAATCTGCAGGCTAAAGTTAAATCTAGACTTGGTTTCCTCTATCGTTATCCCTCCTCTTTCACCCCAGCTGCAAAACTTACCCTGATTCAGATGACCATCCTACCCATGCTAGATTACAGAGACGTCATTTATAGATCGGCAGCTAAGGGTACTCTCGAGTGGCTAGATGTTCTTTACCATTCAGCCATCAGATTTGCCACCAATGCTCCTTATAGGACACATCACTGCACTCTACACTCTGTAAACTGGTCATCTCTGTATACCTGTTGCAAGACCCACTGGTTGAAGCTTATTTATAAAACCCTCTTAGGCCTCACTCCCCCTATCTGAGATACCTACTATAGCCCTCATTCTCCACATTCAACACCCGTTCTGCCAGTCACATTCTGTTAAAGGTCCCCAAAGCACACACATCCCTGGGTCGCTCCTCTTTTCAGTTCGCTGCAGCTAGCGACTGGAACGAGCTATAAAAACAAATCACTCAAACTGGACAGTTTTATCTCCATCTCTTCATTCAAAGACTCAGTCATGGACACTCTTACTGACAGTTCTGGCTGCTTCGCGTGATATATTGTTGTCTCTACCTTCTTGCCTTTGTGCTGTTGTCTGTGCCCAATAATGTTTGTACCATGTTTTGTGCTACTACCATGTTGTTGCTACCGTATTGTTGTGTTGTTCCCATGCTGTGTTGTCATGTGCTGCTGCCATGCTGTGTTGTTGTCTTAGGTCTCTCTTTATGTAGTGTTGTGGTGTCTCTCTTATTGTGATGAGTGTTTGTCCTATATTTATATTTTTAATCCCAGCCCCAGTACCCGCAGGAGGCCTTTTGGTAGGCCATCATTGTAAACACAATTTGTTCTTAACTGACTTGCTTAGTTAAATAAAGGTTTATAAAAAAAAACAAATACCCGATGCTTGGTAAACTCTCCATCCTTCACCAGTAAAGACACAAAGCCAAGGTCTTATGCTGTAGAAATGCCTTAGTGACAAATAGTGTATTTTCATGGCTCAGGTTTGTAAGCCAATTGTCACTTAAAGTCTGGTAAAATCTCAAAGTATTTACAAATCCCTACTGCATAAACAGGACAGAGCACATCATATTGTTTTATTTCTGTGGTTATAAGTTTATTCTAAATGAGAACAAGAACATTATCACACCTGATACCATCTCTTTTTGAGCCATACTTGACAGAGGCTGGGAGAGCTAAACTGTGCAAGAGGTAGAGAAAGTCAACTTTGAACACCCAGACCATTGAGCTATAAAAAACAGACCTTCTCTATTTCTAATCCACCCATCTCTTTCTAAACCCTATGGCGTTTGCTTTTTTTACCCTTCACTTTTGCCCTCTGCTTCATCCTAATTGGATCTAATGGTTCCCATGGGAACGCCAGAAAAAGCCCTGCCCAATCCCAACCTGATTTCAAGATGTCAGGTTTAACGTAGGGGAATAAGGGAGGGCTAACACCAGAGAGAAGACAGCTTCCCTTAGTCCCCAAGCAGTGATTGTCCGACTGCGTGCCAGCATACATCTCCAGAGTCCTCTTCCTCCATCCACCAACCCCTGACTGAGGCCAGGACCCCTTGTTCCCAGCCCCCACCTCTGCCCTCCTTTGTGCCTGTCTCCCAGTGCACCCCTCAGACGGCGGGAGCGGACGGCCGCATATCCGTACCACACAGGATCTTGACTTGAAGGAGTGAGAAAGATCCAAAGTTCAAAATGGGAGCTGGGGGAAGTGTCGAAGACAAGGCATTAGCCGCAAAGTCCAAGGAGCTGGAAAAGCAGCTGGCGGAGGATGCGGACAAAGAAGCCAAGACAGTCAAGCTTCTGCTGCTTGGTAAGGAGCTGTTGTGCCTGTGGGGCCTCTTCTGAAACTTCAGAAAAGTAGAATGGGACCCTCAACTGGCTTATGGTCTGTCAGGCATAGACCATAGCAGTGTCTGATGCAAACAATCAGGATAAGCATCATCTTCTTAAAAAACTGAAAGAAAGATATTGGTTGAATATTATGCAACTATGTGCCCTGATCTTTGAGAAATTTTAGAGTCAAACAGTTTTTGTTCTTGTCAAAGTTAGGGGGCATTGTATTGGAAATTGCACAGCAATGAAAGGCATAAATAGTTTAAGTTTACATCATGTAAAAAAATAAAATAAAAAAATAGGTTTTTGCAATGAGCAGCCATGCCAACCTGAATGACCTTAAGCATCAGCCATATCCAACCTCTGTATGAGCTTACGTATTAGATAAGATGGACGTTAGTAGGTTACACTGAGTTGTTGTGAATTCTTCATCACTTTGATATGGTAACTTGATCGATGGCGCTTGTTGCTCAAGGTCCTTCTGGAACATTCAATGTAGCTAAAAAATATAATTTTGTTCAATGTAATGAGCTTTTCCAATTGTTTAACACTTCCAGATTTATGGAAACTTGCCAGTGCTGAAATGGTCCATTCAAAAACAGGCTAAACTTATTAGGCCTACTCAATCAGGATGCTAGCATTGATCCTGATATCTAGCCTCAGTTATATATGACAAGAGCTTAACGGTAATCTGTTATATATTACATTGGTGTTCTGCCTTTGCACATTCAACGTGAATGTGAATTGGCATGTCACTGTAAAACGGCCTGGATGTAAACAGATAAGCATGTCACGCTGAAAGTAGCTTACATTAAATCAGATAAGTCCAAGAGTGACTGCTTCTGTTACCTCAAGACTGAAATGAGAAATCGTAGAACTTGTGGGGTCAGAGGTGTTAGAAAACACCATAATAAAAGGCAATACCATTTCCCTTGATTGAAACAACAAATTCTCTCAATGACAATCTGTGTGACAGTCGTTACTGTAGTATGGGGTCATTTCAATGTTTCTCAGCAACCATAAGGTTGATAGCTGAGCATTGTTTTTTAAGTTCTCCTGAAATGGAACGTGTTGATTCATAACTACTAGAAGGGAAGTTGTCAGTCTGTTTCTATATTAGCTACTTCAATAGATATTAGACTCTGAGAAAAGTCTGTAAAGTAGAACATCTGGAACACTACCTAGCAGGGAATCAGATTAGTGTTAATGTTTGGCTCTGAGAGGATTTAGAAGAGCCCTATATTGTCTTCATAGGTTATGAAAACAGGGTTATATGACTGTCTGTAGAAGTGGCAACAGTTATGAATGTTGACATATCAGCAGCATGTGTCTGAATACGGTATGTAAAACAATGAGCAGTAGATGTGTCATGAGCTCTGGGTATAAATAGCTTTGTGAGGGTTCAGGGGCAGGATTTAGTCAGCCTTTCCCATAGGATCATAGTAACCCAATTATGCTTCCTTTCCTGCTACTTAGACTCCCTGTAATAATTTCCCTAGCACAGGGTTACATCATGGCCTACAACATGCATCATCAAATGCTAAGTAGTCATCTCACATGGCAAAAAGCAAGGGCCAATGACACAAGTTAATTGACAATAACAAGGGACAAATAGAGATGCTGATCAATACAGCAATTATGAAAAGCCAAATGCAACAGGTAAAAATCCACTAAAAGTTTGCAGACAATAGGGTCAACATTAGAAGACTACCAGAGAAACTCAGAAGGGTCAACCATCAGAGTAATCAGGGCCAGCAGCAACAAAAGCTTATTAGGATCAATTGACAGGAACAAATTACTATCTGGGCCATAGATCATCATATTATCAACATTCATTTACAATAATGGAGACACTTTCATTTAAAAAAGATCAAATGTGCAGATGTAACATCTTGTAAACCATAACCCCTGTCTCACCTGTCTACACCTCTCACTAACAGTAAATGGGAGGAGAGAAATTGTCATGTTTAAGGCACCAAAAATGGCATACTTTCCCCTGTTGGTATGAGGTTTTGGTGGTTATGATAACCATATTGTAGTAGTTATTGTCCATATTTTAAACTAAATAACTATATTGTAGTAGTTATTGTCCATATTTTAAACTAAACCAATGAAATGCAGTGACAGCTGAAGGAATTGGTCAAATATTGACACATTGCAAAACTGAAGACGTGAAATGACCCACAATCCAGTTGGTAGTACTGCAGCCAAAGAGTGAGTTGAGGCTTTGTGGATGAAGAGCAGCAATTAACAGCCATTAATCCTTGTGTCTCCTGCTGCTCCTGCAGAACACAACACAGATGCTGCAAAGCCAATTCTCTGACAGAGTAACAATTAGGCTACTAAAGACAAAGTTGTTCTGTATTCTGAATGAAATGTAGGTAAATCATCCCTATCAATTTTGTCATAGTCAACAAAATGCTGTCAGAGCTTAGTGTATGATATTTACAGTACCTTCAGAAATGATTCACCCCTAACGCGGATGACACTAGGCCAATTGTGCGTTGCCCTATGGGACTCCTGATCACGGCCGGTTGTGATACAGCCCGGGATCGAACCAGGGTCTGTAGTGATGCCTCTAGCTCTGAGATGCAGTGCCTACACCGCTGCACCACTCAGGAGCCTGAAAGTCTTGAGTCAATAAGTATTCAACCCCTTTGTTATGGCAAGCCTAAATAAGTTCAGGATAAAAAATGTGCTTAAGTCACATAAGTTGCATGGACTCACTGTGCAATAATAGTGTTTAACATTATTTTTTAATGACTACCTCATCTCAGTACCACACACATACAATGATCTGTAAGATCCCTCAGTCGAGCAGTGAATTTCAAACACAGATTCAACCACAAAGACCAAGGAGGTTTACCAATGCCTCACAAAGAAGGGCACTTATTGGTAGATAAAAAACAAAAGAAAGCAGACATTGAATGTTCCTGAGTGGACTACTTACAGTTTTCAATTAAATTGGCATTAAAATCGATGGAAAGACTTAAAAATGGCTCTCTAGCAATGATCAATAGGCCGTCATTGTAAATAAAAATGTGTTCTTAATTGACTTGCCTAGTTAAATAAATAAAATCAACAACCAACATGATCGAGTTTGAAGAATTAAACAAATAATAATGTGCAAATATTGTACAATCCAAGTGTCCAAAACTTTTAGAGACTTACCCAGGAAGACTCACAGCTGTAATCGCTGCCAAAGGGGTTTCTAACGTGTATTGACTCAGGGGTGTGAATACGTATTTAAATGAGATACACAACAAAAGTATATGGACACCCATTCAAATTAGTGGATTCGGCTATTTCAGCCACACCCGTTGCTGACAGGTGTATAATATCGAGCACAACGCCATGCAATCTCCATAGACAAACACTGGCAGTAGAATGGTCCGTACTGAAGAGCTCAGTGACTTTCAACGTGGTACCATCATAGGATGCCACCTTTCCAACAAGTCAGTTCGTCAAATTTGGGCCCTGCTAGAGCTTCCCTGGTCAACTGTAAGTGCTGTTATTGTGAAGTGGAAACGTCTAGGAACAACTACGGCTCAGCCGCAAAATGGTAGGCCACACAAGCTCACAGAACAGGAACGCCAAATGCTGAAGTGTGTAACACGTAAACATCGTCTGTCCTCGATTGCAACACTGACTACCGAGTTCCAAACTGCCTCTTGAAGCAATGTCAGCACAATAACTGTTAGTCAGGAGCTTCATGAAATGGGTTTCCATGGCTAACAGCCGCATACGAGCCTAAGATCACCATGTGCAATGCCAAGCCTCGGCTGGAGTGGTGTAAAGCTCGCCGCCATTGGACTCTGGAGCAGTGGAAACGCGTTCTCTGGAGTGATGAATCACGCTTCACCACCTGGCAGTCCGACGGACAAATCTGGGTTTGGTGGATGCCAGAAGAACGCTACCTGCCCGAATGTATAGTGCCAACTGTAAAGTTTGGTGGAGGAGGAATAATGGTCTGGGGCTGTTTTTCATGGTTCTGACTAGACTCCTTAGTTCCAATGAAGAGAAATCTTAACGCTACAGCATACAATGACATTCTAGACGATTCTGCGCTTCCAACTTTGTGGCAACAGTTTGGGGAAGGCCATTTCCAGTTTCAGCATTACAATGCCCCCGTGCACAAAGCGAGGTCCATACAGAAATGGTTTGTCGAGATCGGTGTGGAAGAACTTGACTGGCCTGCGCAGGGCCCTGACCTCAACCCCATTGGACACCTTTGGGATGAATTTGAACACCAACTGCGAGCCAGGCCTCATCGCCCAACATCAGTGCCCGACCTCACTAATGCTTTTGTGACTGAATGGAAGCAAGTCCCCGCAGCAATGGTCGAACATCTAATGGAAAGCCTCCCCAGGAGTGGAGGCTGTTATAGCAGCAAAGGGGGGACATCCCATATTAATGCCAATGATTTTGGAATGAGATTTTTGACGAGCAGGTGTCCATATACAGTTGAAGTCAGAAGTTTACATACACCTTAGCCAAATACATTTAAACTCAGTTTTTCACAATTCCTGACATTTAATACTGGTAAAAAATTCCCTGTCTTAGGTCAGTTAGGATCACCACTTTATTTTAAGAATGTGAAATGTCAGAATAATAGTAGAGAGAATGATTTATTTCAGCTTTTATTTCTTTCATCACATTCCCAGTGGGTCCAAAGTTTACATGCACTCAATTAGTATTTGGTATCATTGCCTTTAAATTGTTTAACTTGGATCAAATGTTTCGGGTATCCTTCCACAAGCTTCTCACAATAAGTTGGGTGAATTTTGGCCCATTCCTCCTGACAGAGCTGGTGTAACTGAGTCAGGTTTGTAGGCCTCCTTGCTCGCACACGCTATTTCAGTTCTGCCCACAAATTTTCTATAGGATTGAGTTCAGGGCTTTGTGATGGCCACTCCAATACCTTGCATTTGTTGTCCTTAAGCCATTTTGCCACAACTTTGGAAGTATGCTTGGGGTCATTGTCCATTTGGAAGACCCATTTGTGACCAAGCTTTAACTTCATGACTGATGTATTGAGATGTTGCTTCAATATATCCACCTAATTTTCCTTTCCTCATGATGCCATCTATTTTGTGAAGTGCACCAGTCCCTGCTGTAGCAAAGCACCCCCTCAACATGATGCTGCCACCCCCGTGCTTCACGGTTGGGATGATGTTCTTCGGCAGTGGCTTCTTCCTTGCTGAGCGGCCTTTCAGGTTATGTCGATAAAGGACTCGTTTTACTATGGATATAGATACTTTTGTACTTGTTTCCTCCAGCATCTTCACAAGGTCCTTTGCTGTTGTTCTTGGATTGATTTGAACTTTTCGCACCAAAGTACGTTCATCTCTAGGAGACAGAACGCGTCTCCTTCCTGAGCGGTATGACGGCTGCGTGGTCCCATGGTGTTTATACTTGCGTACTATTGTTTGTACAGATGAACGTGGAACCTTCAGGCGTTTGTAAATTGCTCCCAAGGATTAACCAGACTTGTGGAGGTCTACAGTTTTTTTCTGAGGTCTTGGCTGATTTCTTTTGATTTTCCAATGATGTCAAGCAAAGAGGCACTGAGTTTGAAGGTAGGCCTTGAAATACATCCCCAGGTACATCTCCAATTGACTCAAATTATGTCACTTAGCCTATCAGAAGCTTCTGAAGCCATGCTTCTACACCTGCATTGCTTGCTGTTTGGGGTTTTAGGCTGGGTTTCTGCACAGCACTTTGAGATATCAGCTGATGTAAGAAGGGCTATATAAATAAATTTGATTTGATATAATATTCTGGAATTTTCCAAGCTGTTTAAGGCATTGTCAATTTAGTGTATGTAAACTTCTGACCCACTGGAATTGTGATACAGTGAATTATAAGTGAAATAATCTGTCTGTAAACAATTGTTGGAAAAATGACTTGTGTCATGCACAAAGTAGATGTCCAAAACCGACTTGACAAAACTATAGTTTGTTAACAAGAAATTTGTGGAGTGGTTGAAAAATGAGTTTTAATGACTCCAACCTAAGTGTATGTAAACTTCCAACTTCAACTGTAAGTGTATTTCTCTATTTAATTTTCTATAAATTAGCCAACATTTCTAACAACATATTTTCACTTTGTTATTATGGGGTATTGTGTGTAGATGGGTGAGAAAAAACATCAATTTAATCCATGTTGAATTCAGGCTGTAACACAACAACATGAGGAATAAGTCAATGGATATGAATACTTTCTGAAGGCACTGTATCTGGGGTACAAGAACAGTAACTACTCACCTCTTGCTTTAAAAAAATTAAAAAGCAATTGAACTTGGCAGAATGCAATGCTCCATAACCAATGCCATCTTCTGGTTGCATCAGGTATCAATGACATGTCAGAATTTACAGTATTATTAGGCCAACAGTTTCCTTCTGTGTTAGCCCATTATAGTCTTCTCTTCACCAGGAGGTAGGGGTTCAACAGTTGGGTTTGAGCTTAAACCTGGTCTCTGTTTTTATCTAAAGTAGTGTTAAAACAAGAGATTGCTAGGGAAGTTCTTTATGGGATGAAAATACCAAAACATTTCTTTTGGGGCAACATGGACCCTCAAGATACCATCAAAACAATGATGAAGTCAGAGAAGCAATTGTTTACAGCCATTTGGCACAAATAGAGCATGGATTAGTGGAGACGTGTTGCAGAGACAGGCTTCTGGTTAATACCTTAAAACTTTACCTTCACATTAGTAAGAGAAACAGCAGCAACAGAGGGCAGAGGTAAACCAATCATCCTACAGAAATGAAAAAGTTGTGATAACTGACATGTCAAGAAGACAGGGGAATGAGACAATGGATGACATTGCCAGATGACACTGGTGCAACCACTGACAACTATGGATTGAGAAAATGGGAAACTCAGGCAAAAATTGGCCCATGCATGGAGAAATAGGCCTGCACATGGGAAAATAAGTCAAAGGCATGGAGAAATGGGCTTGTGCACACTTACCTTAAGAGATAACAACCTACTTGTGGAGAGCATGAAGAAATAGGTCTACGTTTGGAGGAATGGCTTTATTCAGGAATATCAGGCCTGCCTTCGGGAAAATAAACCTATGCATGGAGATATGAGATGGGGAAATAGGGGTATTATGGAGACAGCCCAGTCACCCCAGCCTATCTAGGTAGCCCTCTCGCCTACCTTCATGGATAAGAATCAAAGGAGAGAAGGACACACTATCCCAGGAACTTTTTAGAGTGACACAAACTCACGATTCCTCATGAACTGACGTCTTCCTAGTGACGTCTTTACATATCGGCCGATCCTCTGAGAGACCTTTCATTCAACCCCAGGCCTCCTTACCCAAGGCTTCTCAAATCCCATCCATTTAGCCCTGAGCTAATAAGAACGCTGGTCTCTGCTAAACCATTGGGACAGATGTCAATCACATTAGCTAGCCATAAACCCTTTCATGTGCCCATTTCCAAATAGTCAGGAATCCTAGATGGCCCCCTTGAGGTGGCGTGTGGAACAACAAATCCCCTGGTGGTGACAGTCTTGTTTGATATAAGCCCAGAGGGAAATTAGCTTACTGGTATTATGACATACAACTTCACTGCTCAGACCAGTCTGCCCTATGGCCCAGTACTTGTTTATTATTTTCCAATTGCTCTGTTACTGTTAACCCCCCGCTAAGTATGTTGTTACAATGGGAAGTATCCCATAAGATGTGTCTATAACCAAACTCATTGTACAAATGCAACAACAACATGCAGAAACAAAGCTAAACAGAAGGTCATAATATAACAGCAGTGAAATAACTACAACTGTAACTACTGCAACACCACCGAATGCTTGTCATGTTGTGTGTCTCAGAGGACTGGATCTGTGCCAGTGGAGGGGATGGGCAACTGCTGAGCTTCCTCTTTCACTATGTGCTGTCATTATACATCTCTTTGCATAGGTCATGTTTTGGCCCTCAGGTTCTCTTTAACCAACTACAGGGTGAATGAGGATGATGTGTTTGTACATGGGAAAGCCATTGTAACATATCTACTTCTTCTTTTGTTTTACCAGGTGCTGGTGAGTCTGGGAAGAGCACAATTGTCAAGCAGATGAAGTGAGTATAACAAAACAAACACCGTTGACATTGCATGTCATTCTTCCTCCCTCCTAAAGCACATGCAACCAAACCTTGTCCATACACTTTACCATCACTCTAAAAGGTGTGAATTGGGTGTTCAATAAGATGGACTAAGTTTATGGCTCATAATCATATGGGAAAACAAAATGGACCATGATAGAATAAATTGTGGCAGCTACAATTGACATATACCCTGATGACTACTGAACAAAACAGTTGCTGCAGAATGACTAGTACTAGTTCTTCTGGCCAATAATGGTTGTTGGTAGCATTGTATAATGTCAGTTGTATTTTAAACTGTAATTACAATTCTAACTGTTTTCTTCCTCTTGTGTTGGGTAGAATTCTCCATCAAGGTGGTTATACCAAAGAAGAACAATTGGAGTTCAGGGCGATCATCTATGGTAACATCCTGCAGTCTGCTCTGGCCATTATCAGAGGCATGGAGATGTTGTCCATTGACTTTGGATCACCAAAGGGATCTGTGAGTCCCACCCTGCGTCTCTAACCCTTCTGGTCCACCAAATAGGCCCTCAATGACACACACTGATAGACATTGAGATACCAGCAGAAGTTTCAGTAGTTGCACATGTTATTCAAATAGAAATAGCAACACTACATTGTTAGCTTAGCTAATTACCGTACAATGGAATGACATTTACATTTTAGTAGCAGTAAAACTCACCAGTTGACTTCATGGTGTAGGAAGACGGGCAGAAGCTGTCCAACCTGTCAGACTCCATTGAAGAGGGCTCAATGCCCCCTGAGCTGGCTGATGTCATCAAGAGGCTCTGGAGTGACAGTGGTGTCCAGGCCTCCTTCGAGAGAGCAGCTGAGTACCAGCTCAACGACTCAGCTGGCTAGTGAGTGTAACAGCAACTGTTAGTCTGTTATGACAGTCATATCATTCTCATGACAGTTCAGGTCATATCTTTGTTGGTGAGCATGATTATGTTCTATATGGGGGTGTGAATGTATGCTAAACTGAAATCTCGCTCAACAGTTATCTTGGAGAATTGGACAGAATCACAAAGTCTGATTACCTGCCCAACGAGCAGGATGTGCTGCGTTCTCGAGTCAAGACCACCGGTATCATCGAGGAGCAGTTCTCCTGCAAAGAGCTGCACTTCAGGTGAGGGAATATTAGTCAAACAAGGGAGACCACAAAGGGCCAAAAATGGTCTCCCATAAATCCTTGCATGTTCATTCCATTTCCTTTGGGTTGTGATTTTACACAATCGTTGATTATCTCTTTACAGTCATATCTAACATCTCCCTTCTTTAACCCATCCCCTCTGACAGGATGTTCGATGTGGGCGGCCAGCGGTCGGAGAGAAAGAAGTGGATCCATTGTTTTGAGGGTGTAACCTGCATCATCTTCTGCGGAGCCCTCAGTGCTTATGACATGGTGCTTGTAGAGGACGATGAAGTGGTGGGTTTGGCTTTACAGTTGACCTCTGATAGTTCCACTAGTTTGTCACAGTTGTGATTTTCTATATCGAGACAGAACGCCTCTATGTGGCCCTTTTAGTCCAAATGTTGTACTTTTGTACTGTTTACTTGGATTTCTCTTTTTTGTACTGTGATCCATTTAGTAAGATTGAAAGAGCATCAGAAGTTCTGATTCTAACTGAAGGGTATTTTCTCCAGTCTGACATCAAGTAAACAATGGATTATTCAGTCACAAGTTTACAGAACCCTACCAGCCCATCACATGTTAAACTCCCCAAGGACATAGCTCAGATGACTATACAATATGAATTCTCAATCGCCTCACAGTCCTGTACCTGATACCATCACCCCAGTTCAAGCACAGAAGACATGTAGAGTTGTGTTTGTGTGCTTGCCAAAGGCCCAAAATAGGAAATTAGATCATCTCTTTGGTTTAGAGCAGGTGTGTAAAACTAATTCCATGAATGGCCTAGTGTCTGCAGGTTTTTGTTTTTTCATTTCAATTAAGACCTAGACAACCAGGTGAGGGGAGTTCCTTTCTAATTAGTGACCTTAATTAATCACCCAAGAACGAAAACCCATAGAACCCGTGGAACGAAAACCCGTAGACACTCGGCCTTCCGTGGAATGAGTTTGGCACATGTGGTTAAGAGTATATACTAAACAAAAATACAAACGCATGTAAAGTGTTGGTCTCATATTTCATGAGCTGAAATAAAAGATCCCAGAAATGTTCCAAATGCACAAAAAGCTTATTTCTCTAAAAAATAATTGCACAAATTTGTTTACACCCGTTAGTAAGCGTTTCTCCTTTGCCAGATAATCTATCCACCTAACAGGTGTGGCATATCAAGAACCTGATTTAACAGCATGATCATTACACAGGTGCACCTTGTGCTGGGGACAATAAAAAGCCAATCTAAAATGTGCAGTTTTGTCACACAATACAATGCCACAGATGTCTCAAGTTTAAGTTTTGAGGAAGTGTGCAATTGACATTCTGACTGGAGGAATTTCCACCAGAGCTGTTACCAGAGAATTGAATGTTCAACGTCTTTTCATTGAATTGGCAGTACGTCTAACCGGCCTCACAGCCGCAGACCACTTGTATGGTGTCTTGTGGGCAAGCGGTTTGCTGAGGTAAAGGTTGTGAACAGAGTGCCCCATGGTTGCGGTGGGGTTATGGTATGGGCAGGCATAAGCTACGGACAACGAACACAATTGCCTTTTATCAATGGCAATTTAAATGCAGAGATACCATGGCTAGATCCTGAGGCCCATTGTCATTCATGCCATTCATCTGCCACCATCACCTCATATTTCAGCAAGATAATGCACGGCCCCATGTCGCGAGGATCTGTACACAATTCCTGGAAGCTGAAAATGGCCCAGTTCTTCTATGGCCTGCATACTCACCAGACACATCACCCATTGAGCATGTTAGGAATGCTCTGGATCGACGTGTATGACAGAGTGTTCCAGTTCCCGCCAAAATCCAGCAACTTCGCACAGCCATTGAAGAGGAGTGGGACAACATTCAACAGGCCACAATCAACAACCTGATCAACTCTATGCGAAGGAGATGTGTTGCGCTGCATGAGGCAAATGGTAGTCGCACCAGTTACTGACTGGTTCTCTGATCCACGCCCCTACCTTTTTTTTAAGGTATCTGTGACCAACAGATGCATATCTGTATTCCCAGTCATGTGAAATCCATAGATTAGATCCTAGTGCATTTATTTCAATTGACTGATTTCCTTATGAACTGTATCTTAGTAAAATCTTTGAAATTGTTGCATGTTGTGTTTATATTTTTGTTCGGTATAGTTAGCATACTAATCTAGCATGAGTGAGGATTGATGAAAGAAACTTTGAGATTGTTGCCACTTAACCTAACCCTCTTCTTCCTTTTCTCCACAGAACCGTATGCATGAGTCTCTCCACCTGTTCAACAGTATCTGTAACCACAGGTTCTTCGCCACCACCTCCATCGTACTCTTCCTCAACAAGAAGGACCTCTTCGAGGAGAAGATCAAGAAGGTCCACCTCAGCATCTGCTTCCCAGACTACGATGGTAAGAGTAACCCCAAGTATAAACAGCATATTAAAACTGCATGATTTCCCAAGGACAGGAATGATGGAAATGTTTTGTCTTCTACTGCAATATGATGCAGTGGCAAGATACTAGCCAACAGAATAGATACTGTCAACCTCATCACCTACAATAGAAAACAACTGAGAACCGCTTCATGAGCTGCCTGCTTACTCTGCCACTAGGCCCCAACACGTATGATGATGCCAGCGACTACATCAAGAAGCAGTTTGAGGAGCTGAACATGAAGAAGGGTGTCAAAGAAATCTACTCTCACTTGACCTGCGCCACGGACACAAAGAACGTTGAGATTGTGTTCGGAGCCGTGACAGACATCATTATCAAAGAGAACCTAAAATCTTGCGGTCTGTTCTAAGCAGAAACACTAAAAAGGTGCAGTAGTTATCTCTTGTCTGTTCTTGTAACCCAAATTGACACCTAGCCTGTACACATTGACACTTCTAGTAGATTTGGAGGGCTCAGATAATAGACTTGCCTCAGACAGACAAGGTGACATTTTCACCATGTTGGATACACCCATCCAATTCTTTCAGATTTAAAGTGTTTCAAGGGTAGGTGTCGATTTGAAATTCAGCATCTTATTGTTCTTTTATGATTATATGTGGTTATTTTTTCACCTAAATGTTTTGGTTTTCTTCCTCACAGATTTTATTTTCCCCCTCATCCCTTCACTTGGATTCATGGTGAAGTTGAGCAGTAGGAACAGAATGCACAACAGAAGGCTTTGTAATGGCATAAGACTCTTCAGACCCTTCAATTCTAGACTATCCCATCCCTTCCTTCCTAACTCCTGACACCCTAAATGATGAGTAATGAATGCAAACACTAGGGAACAGCACCCACTTTACTCCAAAGGGAGTTAACACACATCATATCCAACAAATCGAACAAAGATGGCAACATGTCCCTCCTGGAGACAATGTGGATGATGATGTCCTTCAGATGGAAATGAGGATAAGAAGTCAGAAGAACAGCAGAATTAACATTTGTATGATATAGGTACTTTGTTATTCTGAATTATTTCTGGTTCTTTATGATGGGTTTGTGTTGAGGAATGTGTCCAAAGCTGCTCAGGACTCCAATTGATAAACTTATGAAATAATATGTTTTGAGGTGATCCATCTTACTCAACATGGTCAGAGTGAAGTCCTTTCCAGTAACATTGCTCTTGCCCCATGATTTATAATGTTTTTATCTAGTTCTAAGTATCTGAAATTAGAACTCTGTTTGGATATGCCTACTGTTTTACACCAGATGTAACACAGTAAAAAAAGATATTTAGCTAATTCCAATTAGTGAGTTCAAATAGCCAGGTCTAAACTGGAATTTAAGTAAAAGTACCCTCAAAACAAGTTAGCAAAGTATTTTGTAAATACAATAGTAGAATAGTGGACCTTATATATTAATATTAAAATATGTATCAAAATGTTCAACATCAGTGACATGTCTAGTGATGTACATGTATATTTCATATTGACTATTGACAATTGAACCTGTAACGCTGACCGGTCTTGCGAAAGATAAGACATTCAAAATAAAGATCGACATAGAAACTGCCATTTCTGCATGTCATCATTCTTTGTATTTTTTTAATCAAGATATGTGATGTGACTTTTAGGCTTTAATTAATGTGTTGTACGAAATAACCCCCATTGTGGTTGAATCGTGTTGTGCTGTCAACCACTGACCCAGAGATACACAATGCCAACAAACACATTTATATGACACTATACAGTGCATTCGGAAAGAATTCAAACCCCTTGACTTTTTGCACATTTTGTTACGTTACAGCCTTATTCTAAAATCTATTTTTTTAAATTCCGCATCAATCTACACACAATACCCCATAATGACAAAGCGAAAACAGGTTTTTTATGTAATTTTTTTTTTTCGTGTGTTGAGATTGTTGTACATCTGTAAGGAACACAGTGGCCTCCTTCATTCTTAAACAGAAGAAGTTTGGAACCACCAAGACTCTTTCTAGAGCTGGCCGCCTGGCCAAACTGAGTAATCGGAGGAGAAAGGCCTTGGTCAGGGAGGTGACCAAGAACCCGATGGTCACTTATTGTCAGAGCTCTAGAGGTTCTCTGTGGATATGGGATAACCTTCCAGAAGGACAACCATCTCTGCAGCACTCCACCAATTAAGCCGTTATGGTAGTGGCCAAGCGGAAGCCACTCCTCAGTAAAAGGCACATGACAGCCCGCTTGGAGTTTGCCAAAAGGCACCTAAAGACTCCCAGGCCATGAGAAACAAGATTCTCTGGTCTGATGAAACCAAGATTGAACTCTTTGGCCTGAATGCCAAGCATCACATCTCAAGGAAATATGACACCATCCCTATGGTGATGCATGGTGGGATGTTTTTCAGCGGCAGGGACTGGGAGACTAGTCAGGATCGAGGGAAAGATTTGGTATTGGTATTTTATTAGGATCCCCATTAGCTGTTGCAAAAGCAGCAGCTACTCTTCCTGGGGTCCACACAAAACATGCAACATAATACAGAATGACATAATAAAGAACATCATTAGACAAGAACAGTTCAAGGACAGAACTAAACTCAGCAAAAAAAGAAACGTCCCTTTTTCAGGACCATGTCTTTCAAAGATAATTCGTAAAAATCCAAATAACTTCACCGATCATCATTGTAAAGGGTTTAAACACTGTTCCCCATGCTTGTTCAATGAAACATAAACAATTAATGAACATGCACCTGTGGAACGGTTGTTAAGACACTAACAGCTTACAGACGTTAGGCAATTAAGATCACAGTTATAAAAATTTAGGACACTGACTCAAAAACACCAAAAGAAAGATGCCCAGGGTCCCTGCTCATCTGCGTGAACGTGCCTTAGGCATGCTGCAAGGAGGCATGAGGACTGCAGATGTGGCCAGGGCAATAAATTGCAATGTCCTAAGACAGCGCTACAGGGAGACAGGACGGATAGCTGATCGTCCTCGCAGTGGCAGACCACGTGTAACAACACCTGATCGGTACATTCGAGCATCACACCTGCGGGACAGGCACAGGATGGCAACAACAACTGCCCGAGTTACACCAGGAACACACAATCCCTCCATCAGTGCTCAGACTGTCCGCAATAGGTTGAGAGAGGCTGGACTGAGGGCTTGTAGGCCTGTTGTAAGGCAGGTCCTCACCAGACATCACCGGCAACAACGTCATCTATGGGCATAAACCCACCGTCGCTGGACCAGACAGGACTGGCAAAAAGTGCTCTTCACTGACGAGTTGCGGTTTTGTCTCACCAGGGGTGATGGTCTGATTCGCGTCTATCGTCGAAGGAATGAGCGTTACACCGAGGCCTGTACTCTCAATCGATTTGGAGGTGGAGGGTCCGTCATGGTCTGGGGCGGTGTGTCACAGCATCATCAGACTGAGCTTGTTGTCATTGCAGGTAATCTCAACGCTGTGCGTTACAGGGAAGACATCCTCCTCCCTCATGTGGTACCCTTCCTGCAGGCTCATCCTGACATGACCCTCCAACATGACAATGCCACCAGCCATACTGCTCGCTCTGTACATGACAGGAATGTCAGTGTTCTGCCATGGCCAGCGAAGAGCCCGGATCTCAATCCCATTGAGCAAGTCTGGGACCTGTTGGATTGGAGGGTGAGGGCTAGGGCCATTCCCCCCAGAAATGTCCGGGAACTTGCAGGTGCCTTGGTGGAAGAGTGGGGTAACATCTCACAGCAAGAACTGACAAATCTGGTGCATTCCATGAGGAGGAGATGCACTGCAGTACTTAATACAGCTGGTGGCCACACCAGATACTGACTGTTACTTTTAATTTTGACCCCGCCTTTGTTCAGGGACCCATTATTCAATTTCTGTTAATCACATGTCTGTGGAACTTGTTCCGTTTATGTCTCAGTTGTTGAATCTTTTTATGTTCATACAAATATTTACACTTGTTAAGTTAGCTGAAAATAAACGCAGTTGACAGTGAGAGGACGTTTCTTTTTAGTTTACATACATATTATTTTTTTTTTAACAGTATTTTTATTGGAATTTCACAATTTTCACCCATATTAAAGAGATACAACAACAGAGACAAGGCAAAAAAAAAACAAAAAAAAACAGCACCCGCCTACACATACCTGCGCATACATATATATATACACATATACATACACACACACGCACACCATTTTCCTCTCCCCGCTTCTCTCACCCTATCCCCATCATTGCGTCTCTCAATACATACATTTTAAACAAACTTACAAACAGAAATTAAACAAAAAAGCTCGGTTTAAACTAAGAAGTTAGGTTCCACACATGGAACATACAATGTAATTCTGAATACATAGATCACCACCATTCTAAGAGAATCCTTGCAGCATAATAGTTGATACCTCAGGTTCTAGGTAATTTAGATAGGGTTCCCACACTTTGTAGAACTGATCTGTTTTAGAATGCAATGTACATGTCAGATATTCCAGAGGCACCCATTCAAAAAGTATCTTATGCCAATCTTTAATAGAAGGAACCTTATCACTAATCCACCGTAAAAGGATGTTTTTCCTTGCAGCAAAGGTAAGGATGTTGTAAAGCCTCCTCTTACTCACAGAAGTAACATGCCTACTAGGGAGACCCAACAGTAAAGAAACTGGGTCCAATTCTAGATCAACCCCTAGGATCTTTTCAATTTCTTGCAGAACACCAGACCAGTATCTTTGTATTTTGGTACATGACCATAAACAATGTGTTAGGGTGCCTGTATCAGTTTTGCATTTAAGACACTGAGGAGAAGAGGAAGAGGGGCTAAAGGCATGTCTGCGATTTGGGGATATATGCAATCGGTGTATTATTCTTAATTGGATTGCTCTAGTACGATTACATATAGATATTGTTTTTGCATATCTCCAAATGTCCTCCCACATCTCTTCGTCAATAGTCACAGACAATTCTTTCTCCCACACTTGTTTCACCCTCTGTGTGTCGACAGCAGGAAAGGACCTTAAAGCATCATAAAACAGACTTACAGACATTTTCCTTTGTGGAAACAAAAGCATTCTCTCAATGACAGACATATCAGGGTTACCAATTAAGGTGGTGCTCTTCACAATATAATGTCTTACTTGTAGGAAGCGGAAAAAGTCCTGCTTTGGGAGTCGGTATTTCTCCACCATCTGCTCAAATGACAATAGAATCTTATCAGCAAATAAGTCATTTAGTCTGCGTATGCCCTTATTAAGCCAAGAGTTAAAGCCAGCATCCAGCAATCCTGGACCAAAATCTGGGTTGTTAAGAATTGGGGTAAGAGCAGAGGTTAGTTTGGACCTTCCCAGGAAGCGCTGAACTGACCTCCAAACCTTGAGTGTGTTAAGTGTAATAGGATTATTGCAGTGATCTTCTACAGACTTGAAACTTCTGAAAAATAAAAGATCCTGTAAGGGGTATTTTGAAAGAGAAGTCTCAATGTCTAACCAAATAGAGGAGTCATCGTTTGTGATCCAATCAGAAATATAACATAGGTGGGCACACCACTGATAGAACCTGATATTGGGCAGATCCAAGCCCCCCATAGAACTTGGCAGCTGCAATATTGCCATCTTAAGCCTTGGCTTGCGTTTACTCCATATGAAGGAACTTAGCCATCCATTTACATCCTTTATTACCTTATTGGAGAGTAATACTGGGATCATTTGGATTGGGTAAAG
Organism: Salvelinus alpinus; assembly: GCF_045679555.1. Taxonomy (NCBI): domain Eukaryota; kingdom Metazoa; phylum Chordata; class Actinopteri; order Salmoniformes; family Salmonidae; genus Salvelinus; species Salvelinus alpinus. The sequence goes on along the minus strand of NC_092097.1, from coordinate 27,270,243 downwards.
TAGTCTAGGTAAAATGTTCATTTTCAAGAGGGATATTCTACCCAACCAAGAAATCGGGAGAGAGTTCCAGCGCTCCAGATCCTGTCTTATTGTATCAAACAAGGGAACAAAATTGGCTTTGTACATTTGCTGGAATTTAGGAGTTACAAATATACCCAGATACGTAAAGCCTGAGGGAGACCATTTAAAAGGGAAGGGGGGAGAAGTATTAGGTACAGAGTGAAGCCTACCAAGTGGCATAGCCTCTGATTTAGTTAAGTTAATCTTGTAGCCTGAGAATTCGCTGAATAATTGAATAATATTAATAAGAGATGTAGTTGAGGTCTCGGGATTGGAGATGAATATCAGGACATCATCAGCATACAAGCTTATTTTATGGTGAACATCACCAATGAGCAGCCCCTGTATAGCAGGCGTTACCCTGATGGCCTCGGCCAGTGGTTCCATAGCGAGTGCAAATAGGAGGGGGGACAAAGGGCAGCCCTGTCTGGTACCTCTGTATATAGAGAAGCTATTTGACCTTAGCCCATTAGTAAGGACAGCAGCCTGAGGATCCTCATATAAAACTTTCACCCATTTTATAAAGTTGTCCCCTAGACCAAATTTATTTAGAGCAAAGAGTAGGTAAGACCACTCCACACAATCAAATGCTTTCTCAGCATCTAGGGAGAGCACAAGACCATCCCTAGCACTTTGTTGGTAGGCTTGAATTACATTAAGAAGCCGCCTGACATTGTTGCACGACTTACGGCCCTTAATGAAGCCCGTTTGGTCTCCTTTCACAATTAGTGGCAGTGAGTCCCCTAATCTTGTGGCTAGAATTTTAGAAAGTAATTTTCTATCCACATTCAGAAGGGAAATTGGTCTGTACGAGGAACAAGACTCTGGACATTTTCCCTTTTTGAGAATAAGTGATATGTTGGCTTCCCTCAGCGTTTGAGGGAGCTGGTCATTTGAAAATGAGTGGTTAAACATATCACGCAATGGCTCAAGGATCAGGCCATGAAACTCTTTATAGAATTCACTACCAAACCCGTCTGGTCCTGGGGCCTTACCGTTTTGCAGATTCTTAATTGCGAACATTATCTCTTCCTCGGTAATAGGGGCATTAAGGAGAGACCTCTGTTCTTCGGAGATAGTAGGGAGCTCAATCTTAGAAAAGAAATTCTCCATTAATTTGGGTGTGTCATTTGGCAGTTCTGAGGCATAAAGATTTGCATAAAATTTCTTAAATGAGTCATTTATCAATTTATTTTCATATAAATGATTGCCATCCAAATCAGTAATAGTAGCAATTGACTGTGAGTCAGCTCTCTTTTTAGCTAGGTACGCCAAGTACTTTCCTGGCTTATCGCCATGTTCATATAGCTTTTGCCTGACAAATCCCATTTTCTTTTCAGCGTCCTGTGTTAGGAGAGAGTCCAACGTTGATCTAAGAACTGATATTTCCTTTAATAGGGCAGGAGTGGGAGTTTTAATGTAGTCCTTCTCTTTAGTTCCTAGTTCACCCTCTAACCTTTTTTGCTTTTCACGCTTTTTCCGCCTCTTAGTGGCTGTGTATGACATAATCAGACCCCTGGCGTACGCTTTACAGGTTTCCCAAAGGAGCGAGGGATTATCTGTTGATTGAGAGTTAATAGAGAAAAATGCTTTAAACTCTGTAATAAAATATGATGTGAACGTATGGTCTTTAAGGATGGTTGTATTCAACCTCCAATGTCTTGACAGATTGAATGCCCCGTTGAGTTTTATGTCCAGGATCACCTGGACATAAAACTCATATGACTATGCTTCCTATCCTAGCAGATAAAACAGACTGCAAAGACGTCCTGGGCATAAAAAAGTAATCTATTCTAGTCTGACATCCATGAGGTGCAGAGAAAAAAGTGAACTCTCTGTTGGAGGGGTGAAAAGTTCTCCAAACATCAGCATACCCCAGATCATCACAAATAGCTTTAAGTGACTTAGCTCGAGGAGAGAGTGAAGCTATACCGCTGGGAAACTTATCAATAAGGGGGTTCAACAAACAATTAAAATCTCCTCCAACCACTGCAGTGTCTGAGTTTAATTCTGAAAAGTCTAGAAATACCTTAGTGAGGAAATCAGGGGGGTGGGCAGGGGGGAAGTAAATATTCATTATGGAGATGTTCTTCCCTTGTAAAGTACCATTAATTATAACAAAGCGACCAAATTTATCTTTCACACAATTCAAGACCTTAAGTGGTAAGTTATTTTTCACAAGAATTGCTACACCTCTACTTCTGGATGTAAATGATGAGAAAAACACTTGACCAAACCCCCCTTGTTGTAATTTCAGATGCTCCTTATCATCCAAATGAGTTTCTTGCAACAGGGCAATATCAATATTTTCTTTTTTCAAAAAAGACAGTAGCTTCTTCCTTTTAATGGGATTATGGCTCCCTCTAATGTTCCATGTACATACACGCAGTGTATTACCTGCCATTGCACTTTGACCGTTTCATATTCAGACTGAATCCCACCGTAAAAATGGGGTGGTACCTTTTTCCATGTGTTGAACTCTCTTCTATCTCACCGAGCATAAACAAACGATATGAACCCTGAACTCTAACTATACTAAACCCAAAAATTAAACATGTAAAGATCCAAAAGGGGGTTTTCCCACTAGCTAACATGCAGGGGATTTCAACTTTCCAATGTAGACTCTTAAGTCTGCATTGCCACTCAATAGCCTCGTCCTTTATACATATGAAAATTAAAATCAATATATGAAGATTGAGGCTCTTCCACCTAAAACCAAGCCTGGGCACCAATATAGATTCACCCATATCTCAGCCTGAGCTATAGCGGCAGTTACTTTAGCAAGAAAAATAATAAAAATACGAATATTACTGAACCGGAGCATGTGAGAACTCACACCACTGTTTCATGATCAGATTCAAATAAGATAATAAAGTTATCCAATGCTGCGGCGGCGCAGCTTAAAGTTATTTACCCGAGAGAGTCAATAAACGCAGCAGCCTCTTCAGGTGTGGAGAGTTTCTTAGGCGATCCGTTGACCATAATCTTCAATGTGGCCGGGTACAACAGTGCGTAGTCCATCTTCATTCTCCTGAGTCGAGCCTTCGCCTCATCAAACCCTTTGCGTCTTCGTACAACCGCTGTGGAGTAATCATTGAAGAATGAGACCTTTGGACCTTTACGTTGACTACCGTCAGAGCCGATATTTCTAGCCGCATCCATAACGCGCTGCTTGTCGGTGAAGTTGTGGAACTTTATAACCACTGGCCGTGGGCGCTGGTTGGGACCGGGTATCGGTGCTTGAGAGCGATGGGCTCTGTCCAGCTTCACACGACCAGCCTTAGTGTCCATTTGTAAGTAGTCAGGGCTCCATTCCTCAAAAAAAATTACTGAACGTGTTCCTTCAGAATTTTCCGGGAGTCCCACAACACGAATATTGCATCTGCGTCCTCGATTATCCAAGTCGTCAATGTGCTCCGCCATTTCGCGCACCTGTTTCTCAAGTGCTTTCATCTTAGTGTCCATAGATGTAGTTGAGGCTTCCACTGTAGCGATTCTTCCTTCCGCCTCATCGACACGTTTGACCACCCTCTGTAATTCAGCTGAATGGCCTGCTATTGCTTCCAAGACCGTTCTTATCTTAACATCGATCACTTTAGTAATGTTGTACGTCATCTTTTGAATCACCAGGTCCATTGTGCCTGGATCCGCAACGGTGTTAGCCTCGCTAACGTAAGCTAGCTCCTCCTGCACATCTACAGGGATGGTGGCTTTGGTCGAGTTCTTAGTAGCTCTGCTGGGCATGTTGTCGGAGATTTTTGAGAAATAACCGTCAAGACTCATTGCAGGATAACTTATTTAGCCAATTCTACCACTTTTTCAAGCTAGGAGATTAATGAAAGAATATAAATTTACGAATGCCACGGGAGCTCGCTGAAACACAGTGTTCACTCTACGGCGCCATTTTGTTCCCCCTTACATACATTTTTAAAAAGGCACACGTAGCCTACATACACACAAACTATCTAGGTCAAATAGGGGATAGGCGTTGTGCCATGAGGTGTGGCTTTATCTGTTTTTTTAAACCAGGTTTGCTGTTTATTTGAGCAATATGAGATGGAAGTTAGTTCTACGCAATAAGGGCTCTATATAATACTGTATGTTTTCTTGAATTTGTTCTGGATTTGGGGACTATGAAAAGACCCCTGGTGGCATGTCTGGTGGGATAAGTGTGTGTGTCAGAGCTGTGTGTATGTTGACTATGCAAACAATTTGGGATTTTCAACACATTAATGTTTCTCACAAAAAGAAGAAGTAATGCAGACAGTCTCTTCTCAACTCTTAGCCAAGAGAGACTGGCATGCATAGTATTTATATCAGCCCTCTGATTACAATGAAGATCAAAACGTGCCGCTCTGTTCTGGGCCAGCTGCAGCTTAACTAGGTCTTTCCTTGCAGCACTGGACCACACGATTGGACAATAATCAAGATTAGACAAAACTAGAGCCTGCAGGACTTGCTTTTTGGAGTATGGTGTCAAAAAAGAAAAAATCTATATGTTTAGACCATGACAGTTTACAATCTAAGGTAATGCCAAGTAATTTAGTCTCCTCAACTTGTTCAACAGCCACACCAGATTCAGCTGAGGTCTAGCATTTAAGGAAGGATTTGTATCAAATACAATGTTCTTAGTTTTAGAGATGTTCAGGACCAGTTTATTACTGGCCACCCATTCCAAAACAGACTGCAACTCTTTGTTAAGGGTTTCAGTGACTTCATTTGCTGTGGTTGCTGATACGTATGTGGTTGAATCATCAGCATACATGGACACACATGCTTTGTTTAATGCCAGTGGCAGGTCATTGGTAAAAATAGAAAAGAGTATAGAGCCTAGAGAGCTGCCCTGCGGAACACCACGCTTTACATGTTTGACATTAGAGAAGCTTCCATTAAAGAAAATCCTTTGAGTTCTATTAGATAGATAGCTCTGAATCCACGATATGGCAGAGGTTGAAAAGCCATAGCACTTAAGTTTTTTCAACAACAGGTTATGGTCAATAATATCAAGGGCTGCACTGAAATCTAATAGTACAGCTCCCACAATCTTCTTATCATCAATTTCTTTCAACCAATCATTAGTCATTTGTGTCAGTGCAGTACACGTTCAGTGCCCTACTCTATAAGCATAGAGCAACAGCATCTGTTGTTAATTTGTTTACGGAGAAATAGCATTGTATTTGGTCAAACACAATTTTTTCCAACAGTTTGCTAAGAGCTGGCAGCAAGCTTATAGGTCTGCTGTTAGAACCAGTAAAGGCCGCATTACCACTTTTTGGTAGCGGAATTACTTTGGCTTCTCTCCAGGCCTGAGGACAAAGACTTTCCTCTAGGCTCAGATTGAAAATATGACAGATAGGAGTGGCTATAGAGTCAGCTACCATCCTCAGTAGCTTTCTATCTAACTTGTAAATGCAGGAGGTTTGTCATTATTGATCGTTAACAATAATTTTCCCACCTCTCCCACACTAACTTTACAAAATTCGAACTTGCACTTCTTTTCTTTCATAATTAGTTTTTTTATACATAAATATAATTGCTCACTGTTTGTCATGGGCATTTCCTGCCTAAATTTGCCCACTTTGTCAATTAAATAATCATTAAAATAATTGGCAACATCAAATGGTTTTGTGATGAATAAGCCATCTGATTCGATGAAAGATGGAGTTGAATTGTCTTTCTGCCCATAATTTCATTTAAAGCACTCCAACGTTTTTTTTCCATCATTCTTTGTATCATTGATCTTGGCTTCATAATGTTTATTTTTCTTTTTGTTGAGTTTAGTCACATCATTTCTCAATTTGCAGTAAGTAAGCCAGTCAGATGTCAGATGTGTTTTTCAAATCCTCATCAATCCATGGAGCCTTAACAGTTTTAACAGTCAATTTATTAACAGGTGCATGTTTATCAATAATTGGAAGAAGCAATTTCATAAATTCATCAAGTGCAGCATCTGGATGCTCCTCATTAATCACATGAGACCAACAAATATTTTTAACATCATATACATAAAAGTTACAGCAAAATATTTTGTACGGTCTCTTATACACTATTTCAGGCCCAGCTGTTGGAACTTTGGCTTTCCTGGATATAGCCACTATATTGTGATCACTGCATCCAATGGGTACGGATTACATAGCCAATCTGTAAATAGCACACCAACTACCTCACCCCCATATTATTACTTACACTCTTGCTCTTTTGCACCCCAGTATCTCTACTTGCACATCATCATCTGCACATCCATCACTCCAGTGTTAATGCTAAATTGTAAATATTTCACCTCTATGGCCTATTTATTGCCTACCTCCCTACTCTTCTACGTTTGCACAAACTGCACATAGATTTGTTCTATTGTGTCATTGACTGTACGTTTGTTTATGTGTAACTCTGTGTTGTTTGATTTTGTCACACTGCTTTGCTTTATCTTGGCCAGGTCGCAGTTGTAAATAAGAACTTGTTCTCAACTGGCCTACCTGGTTAAATAAAGGTGAAATAAATAAAAAATATAGCTTTAGAACAAAGTTCTACAGCATTAGTAAAAATGTGATCGATACATGTGGATGATCTTGTTCCTGTAGTGTTTGTAAACACAGTGGTAGGTTGATTAATAACCTGAACCAGATTACAGGCACTGGTTACAGTAAGAAGCTTCCTCTTGAGCGGACAGCTTGATGAAAACCAGTCAATATTCAGGTCCCCAAGAAAGTAGACATCTCTGTTTACATAACATACACTATCAAGCATTTCACACATATTATTTAGATACAGACTGTTAGCACTTGGTGGCCTATAGCAACACCCCAAAAGAAAATGCTTTAGATGTGCCAAGTGAACCTGCAATCACAACACTTCAATAAAACTTGACATAAGATATTCTCTAAGCATTACAGGGATATGGCTCTGAATATATACAGCAACTCCTCCCCCAAAAGCATTTATGTCTCTTCTATAAATGTTATATCCTTGTATTGCTACTGATGTATCATCAAATTAATGATCTAAGTGAGTCTCAGAAATGGCTAATATATGAATGTTATCTTATGTTAGCAAGTTACTGATTTCATGAACCTTATTTCTAAGGCTACATATATTAATATGGGCTATTTTCAGCCCTTTCCTGGGTAGCTTATCAGAGATAGACATAATATTGAAAAGAACAGACAAAGCAAGAGAAGAAGAAAATACATTCAGCAGTCCATTAATCAATTGGTGTGTGTGTGTGTGTGTGTGTGTGTGTGTGTGTGTGTGTGTGTGTGTGTGTGTGTGTGTGTGTGTGTGTGTGTGTGTGTGTGTGTGTGTGTGTGTGTGTGTGTGTGTGTGTGTGTGTGTGTGTTGCGGGGTTGAGGCTACGAACCCATAGGCTTGGCTCTCTCATCCCTTCCAGGCTTCTGGGAGGGAGGACAATGAGCCTGTCGTAGCGGATGTACGGAATGTCCCCACGCGCTCTGGCAGCTTTCATGGCTGGGATCAGTCTTTCCTCTTCTGGTGCACAGCTTCAGGATAGTCCTCGTTGAGGAAGATATACGTTCTTCTCAAGTTCTTGGCTCTTTCCAGAACAGCTACCTTGTCCTTGAACCTCAGGAATTTGACCACTATCGGCTTGGGCCTATCATCTAGGCCGGTGGTGGGTTTTCCAGTCCTGTGGGCGCGCTCCACCTCAATCTTCCTGTGGTCCATCTTCAATTTGGGTCAGCAGGTAGCCTAGTGGAGTGTTGAACTAGTAACCGAAAGGTTGCAAGATCAAATCCCTGAGCTGACAAGGTAAAAATCTGTTGTGAACAAGGCTGTTAACCACTATTCCTAGGCCATCATTGAAAATAAGAATTTGTTCTTAACTGACTTGCCTAGTAAAATAAATAAAACATTTTCTCAGAGATCATTTCCCTCACTTTGTCCTCAGACTCCATCCAGGTCTCATGTGGAGATTCTGCAATTCCATCCACAACCATGTTGTTTCGCCTTGATTGCCCCTTGAGATCTGTCATTGTTATCATGGATTCAGACAGAACTGATGTCCTCTCTCAATGACTTACAGATTGCTGTCATCTTGCCGTTCTCCTGCCGTTCTTTCAACTCGTCGAGCTGACACTGGGAGAACTGCAAACTGTTCTTCAGGTCCTGGACCTCTCTGGTCAGGTCATCCATTCTTTTATTAGTAGAATCCACGAGTATTTGAACAAAACACTTGAAACTATTTTCTTGTTGGAACAACTGCTTATAGGTCTCATTTTGTTCATTCAAAAGATCCTTGATGAACAGAGCAAAGTACAGAGAGATCCTTGACGAAAACCTGCTCCAGAGTACCCCGGACCAAAGACTGGGGCAAAGTTTCACCTTCCAACAGAACAATGACCCTAAGCACACAGCCAAGACAAAACAGGAGTGGCTTCGGGACAAGTCTCTGAATGTCCTTGAGTGGCTCAGCCAGAGTCCGGACTTGAACATCTCTGGAGAGCCCTGAAAATAGCTGTGCAGCAATGTTCCCCATCCAATCTGACAGATTGAGAGGATCTGCAGAGAAGTATGAGAGAAACTGCCCAAATACAAGTGTGTCAAGCTTGTAGTGTCATACCCAAGAAGACTTAAGCAGTAATCGTTGCCAAAGGTGCTTCAACAAAGCACCGAGGGTCTGAATACTTTTTTAAATGTAAGTTTTTGTATAAATTTACACACAAAAATCTAAGAACCTGTTTTGCTTTGTCATTGTGATGTATATTGAGGGGGAAGAAATATCAATTTTAGAATAAGGCTAACGTAATAAAATGTTGAAAAAGTCAAGGGGTCTGAATAGTTTCTGAACCCACTGTGTGAGAATCAACGGTATAATAACTTTTTTACAATCTTATAATTACTATTGAGTAATCAGACAAGTCTGGCCCACATTCAATTTAATCAAAGGAACATTCATGTTAAATGTCCAAATGGCAATGTGATTAACATAAAAAGGAGCATTTCAATGGCAAATACTTATAGTTTCTAATAAGGCCACTAAGTGAAAGGCCATCATTTTTATACAAATAGTTATATACAAAGATAATCCAAAGAAAATGGGCAACATAATCCAAGTTAAGGCAACCATTAAAAAAGCTTATTCTTTAAAAGTGGTTTAAAACATCAAGTGATATAATTTGAAAATTAATCTCTTACAGTTGGTTTACAGCCAGTAAACTACTTAAGTGTTATGTAACGATCTGAATAGTGATGAATTAAAACAAAAAGAATTCAGCATATTAACATTACCAAGAGATAATTAAAAATACTTAACACTAGTGGACAAGGCCATGACCATTTATACTGTAAGAAAGACTTAGTTATAAAAGACAATTATCAAAACTCATAAAATGCATAATAGTTGATATCCTATTCAAAATATACAATGTAATTAATACCTTTTATCCCTTTAAAGTGAACGCTGAAAGCCTAAGTGCACAATGTTTGAAAGGTTTGACAGAAATTTAGCAATAACATTCAAAAATGAGAAATCCAACACTCACAACTTAAAAAGTAAGTCCATAGCCATAAATCCACAACAACAAAAGTTTAGAAAAGCAAAAGCACATAAGTGGCCTATGTAATCTTGACTTGAAATATCCAAGAATTCATCATAAATTATGGCAACAGTATATGGTCTAACAACCACTCCTATGTACTCTGCAGCCTACTTCTGCAGTTCAAACACTGAACCTTTCCAATAGCCAATCATAGATGTGGACTGGCAATGAGCGATTTCCACTTGTAAATGCGCAAGAGGATTCCAACACACTCCCGCCCCTATGATGACAGACAGATGTTGCAGGAGTCTCAGTACAAGCCAACCTCCTTCAGGCTGGCTTTGATAATGACGTCAGTGACAGCGTCAAAGACAAACTGCACGTTCTTAGTGTCAGTAGCACAAGTGAAATGGGTGTAGATCTCCTTTGTATCCTTCCGCTTGTTCAAGTCTTCAAACTGACACTGAATGTAGGTTGACGCCTCTTTGTATGCGTTTGGACCTAGAGTAGTGGAAGAGAATGTTTTCAATCTCATTTATGCACTTATTCTCAAAGGACATGCAAAATAAGTATAACTCAATACACTGCTTAGGGCAAACTAGTAATTTCCTATTATGGACAAACACTTGCTAAACTTTAATTTCCTGCTTTGCCAAAGTGTGTCCTGAGGCTCCTCCCATATTGCACAAGCTAATATTTCAAAATAGAGGTATTACTCAGACATCTCAAACAAGAACCCACTATGTACCAATGCTCTCCACTGATATACCTGAGTACTCTGGGTAGCAGATAGTGAGCGGACTCTTCTGGATCTTGTCCTCAAACAGATCCTTCTTGTTGAGAAAGAGGATGACGGAGGTGCCCGTGAACCACTTGTTGTTGCAGATGGAGTCAAATAGCTTCATGCTCTCATGCATACGGTTCTATGGAGAGATGAGCAGTGTCAGGGTCTGTGTGTGGGTGAAACTGTTATGCAACCCCTTTTGATAAGACTTGATATACAGTACATGTCAAAAGTTTGGACACACCTACTCAATTTTCTTAATTTTTTACTATTTTCTACAGTGTAGAATAACAGGGAAGACATCAAAACACAAAATAACACATATGGAATCATGTAGTAATCAAAACAAAAATATATTTTATATTTGAGATTCTTCTAAGTAGAAAAAGTAGAACCTTTGACAGCTTTGCACACTCTTGGCATTCTGTCAACCAGCTTCACCTGGAATGCTTTTCCAACCATCTTGAAGGAGTTCCCACATATGGCTGCTTTTCCTTCACTCTGTAGTCCAACTCATCCCAAACCATCTCAATTGGGTTGAGGTCAGGTGACTGGAGGCCAGGTCATCTGATGCAGCACTCCATCACTCTCCTTCTTGGTCAAATAGCCTAAACACGGCCTGGAGGTGTGTTTTGGGTCATTGTCCTGTTGAAAAACAAATAGTCCCACTAAGCCCAAACCAGATGGGATGGCGTATCGCTGCAGAATGCTGTGGTGGCCATGCTGGTGAAGTGTGCCTTGAATTCTAAATAAATCACAGTGTCACCAGCAAAGCACACCCACATCTTCACACCTCCTCCATGCTTCACGTGGTAGCCACACATGCGAAGATCATCCATTTACCTACTCTGCATCTTACAAAGGCACGGCGGTTGGAACGAAAAACCTCAAATTTGGACTCATCAGACCAAAGGACTGATTTCCACCGGTCTAATGTCCATTGCTCGTGTTTCTTGGCCCAAGCAAGTCTTCTTCTTATTGGTGTCCTTTAGTAGTGGTTTCTTTGTAGCAATTCAACCACTAAGGCCTGATTCACACAGTCTCCTCTGAACAGTTGATGTTGAGATGTGTCTGTTACTTGAACTCTGTGAATAAATTATTTGGGCTGCAATCTGAGGTGCAGTTAACTCTAGTGAACTTATCCTCTGCAGCAGAGATAACTCTGGGTCTTCCTTGCAAAGCTGTCAAAGCAAAGGGTGGCTACTTTGAAGAATCTCAAATATTTTCTAAACACTTTTTTTGATGTCTTCACTTGTTCTACAATGTAGAAAATAGTAAAAATAAAGAAAAATCCTGGAATTAGTAGGTGTTCAAACTTTTGACTGGTACTGTATATTTTATACGGCAACAACCTTGTAAATACCACATGACTATAGATCTAGAGTTGATGCCCTGTCCCACTCACCATCTCCTCATCCTCAGCCAGCACTAGGTCATAGTCACTGAGCGCCACACAGAAGATGATGGCTGTGACTCCCTCAAAGCAGTGGATCCACTTCTTCCTCTCTGACCTCTGACCCCCCACATCAAACATCCTGCAGCCAGGACGAGTCAGACAGAGACATGAGGAAGTGAGAAAAATAGGACATAAAAAAAGGGTATGAGAAGTAGTGAAACACTCATACAGTATGATTTGGTCACTACGGTGATGTACAAACAGCTTTTGGCTTTTCTAGATTAGTGAATCATTATCTGTAGGGACAAAGTGACTCAGTGATTATTAGTGTCAGTGCACAGAGTGCTGTGTTAACAGGTTACTGACTTGAAGTAGAGGTCCTTGAATGTGAAGTGTGTCTCCACGATGCCGGTGGTCTTGACTCTTGTCCGCAGAACATCCTGCTGCGTGGGCACATAGTTCTGCTGGGATATCCTGTCCAAGTCATTCAGGTAACTGAGGAGAAAGCAGAGGAGGCTGACTTAATGTAAAAAGTTACTTCAAAACACTACTACTTGCCAATTGTTGGATAATGCAGTTTCAAATTGGTGAGCCAACAACAAATGCAAGTGAACAAATAAAGCCAGTATGGAGGAATATAAAGTAAACAAAGAAATTATTCCAAAAACAAACAACTCAGAGAGCTTGTAATCATATAGTCTGTCTCGTTTGCCTCGAGTCCTGAAATCTCCAGTTTTTCCTAAATAAACTAAGTGACGGCAACTAGGGCCGGGACCATACCAGTATTGTGATACTCGTTAGTATCATGGCAAGGAAACAAAATACAAAGCGGATTTACTTTGGAAACAAACATGTTGTCATCCAGAGTCACATTTATTTATTTTCCAAGCTATAGCACACAATATTTAGTATACAGTAGGTTTTTAAAGGACCAAAGAGTTGTCTGCTTCCGGTTTTCATTTATGCCATGGAAAGAATATTGCGATACTGGTATTGTCCCGGCACTAACGGCAACCTGTTTCTGCCTTTAGGGCCTGGAACTTCCCCTGCCTCTATTGCTTCAGCAGTGTGGTGCAACAGCAGCAGTCTATCAGGGTTCTTCCTTTCATGTCCTCACTGGTATCAGAGGAGTCAGACATGTCTCAAACGAGGAGTCAGTTTCAGGGAAATCATTCGTACCTAGCCAACTTATCTAGCAAAAGGGGACTTTTTCCTGGTCCATGATAAAAAATAAGAATTAAACATTTTTCATAGCATTAATCCTCATCTTTTACTGTTACACTTGGCCTATGACCGGACCCATTGTGACTAACTCCCCCTCCCTCCTTCAGGCTATTTGCAAACCCTACACCCCAACCTGAGCACTCCATTCTGCCACCTCTGGTCTCTTGGCCCTCCCACCGCTACAGGGGTCAGCTCCAGTTCAGCCCAGTCCAAGCACTTCTCTGTCCTGGCAACAGCTTCCCCCTGAAGCTCAGACAACAGAGTCCCTGCACATCTTCTGAAAACATATGAAACTCTACCTCTTCAAAGAGGATGGCCAAGTGTGTAAGACAATATCTCTCCTATCATTCACTATGGTTCTCTGGTCGTTATAATACTTGATTCAAGCAGTTTTAGGGCAGATATTTGTAATGCTCTTACTATGAGGCTGAGTCGTTGAGCTGGTACTCTCTGGACCTGCCAAAGCAGATCTGGACCCCTCCATCCTGCCATAACCTCTTCATGACCCCAGCCAGTTCAGCGGTCATGACCCCTTCCTCTGCTGCGCTGGCCAAGGTAAAGAGCTGGCGGGCATCATCCTGGAGCCAAGCAAACACAGTTACCAAATAGAAACAACTTCTGAAAGCTTTCATCCTTGTGGGAACAGTATGACAACAGAAAAATGTCACTCAAATCAACATCAATCAAACATCAAACGTCAATCAACAAAGTTCATACTTCCTTGTAGTCATAACAAAAGAGAAACAACACTTACTGTGGCATTTTACAAACGGGAAAAAGCAGTAGTAAACTACATACATTCCAGTGGTCTTAGAACAGTGTAAGATAATCTTTAAGCTGACTCACTGATCTTGCTGTGTCCCCAAACTCAATGGTGAGCCTGCCCATGGCTCTGATGATGGCGATGATGGACTGGATGGTGTTGCTGTAAACCACAACCCTGTACTGGCTACACTCCTCCTGTGTGTAGCCATCCTCATGGATGATTCTGGGTGCAGGAAGAGAAGGTTATCATGCACATCTTACTGGTGCTTGTGGTCAACATCTAATCTAGATAACATCTCAAAGGATCCTAACTGATTCATCACTTCATAAGTGTTCCTAATAAGTAAAAAGCTGTTTTTGGGGTGTGCACAAAACTGTTGAAATATGTACTCACTTCATCTGCTTTACAACGGTGCTCTTCCCAGACTCCCCAGCACCTTGAAGTGGAAAGTTTAGTAGTAAAGAGATAAGCCATAAGATCAGGTAGAACGTTTCAACTCTTAGCTCCACTAAACGTGTAGATATAAAAAACAATCATGCACAGTCAGTGCTCAGAACCAGCAGAATCCATCTGTTTAAGTTCTACACCCCCCCTACTGCTTTGGGGCCTTTACACCTGGTCTGAGAATCTAGCGGAAACAATTAGGCTACACCATGAGCATGAAAGCTCAAATGAAAGCTGTCATGATCATTCAGTCATGAGCCCTACATAAAAGTAATCAATTAGACAAACACCCACTTCAGACACTGCCAATGTCAGTCACATAGGAACACTCACCTAGAAGCAACAATTTGACTTCACTTGAAGCCTTTTCGCCAGATTCTCTCAGATTCCGATCAATGATTTTACTCCTCTCCATGGCAGCTTTATCTTCGGCACTTAGTGTGCAACCCATTTTGATCCCAGCAGGTAAATCCTAAATACTATGATAATGTAAAGCTGGAAAGCTACCTGGCTTTTGACAAGTTATCCAAATGGAAAAAACGTTTAGTAAAAAAGACGGAATGACATTCTAATTCTAACTACAAAGTTGTACTGTTGTGTCTGTCAAACGCTTGCAGCAGAAATCTGGTCCATGTTAACTACGACACGTTTCCAAACTACATTTGTGCGACGACGAGCATAAGGGGGGCAAAAAAAGGGAAAAAAGGCGTTGGCCAGCCAGCAAGCTAGCTAGTACATGTTAGCTTTTACTATGCATATGTCATGTAACTTGCTAGGAAGCCGAATACTTAACGTTTTAATAGAAGAGCAAGAAAATTCAACATTCATTCGAAGAAACAAATGAAGTAGCTAGTTACCAAATTAACTTAATGTTAGGTAGCTAGAAATTGTCCGTTTGGCTAGATAAAGTTAGTAGCTAACTGTAGCTTTAAGTTCGTTCCGGGTTGACTTCAAAAGTTGTTGTTTTTTGCTGAATATCGTGAGTTAAAACTTTTTTTTAAACAAATAAAATCTCAACACCCTAAACTGATTCAAAATACTCACACACGCCTAAATACTACTGGCTATTAACTGCTCTTTTGTTAACAATTGAAATTGTCTGGCCCTACAATTATGCAAGCTTGCAGATGAGATGAGAAAAAAAAATGTTGACTCTCATCGTCATGTGACGCGGAAATCAAGCAAAATGATTGCTGGGTCTGATGGGAAATGAAGTCTAAATCTATCAGTAATTGATTACATTGATTCTCAACCACGGGGCATGGGAGGACTAGGAGCTTTCAGGGTGCCTGAAAAAACATAAAACGAACACATTGAAAATTACAGCAGCAAGACTAAAAGGTGGTCCCCAGATTGTTTGAGTGCGTTTCAGTGGGCCCTTGATCGAAAAAGGTTAGAAAACCCTGGATTAGATCTATGATGTACTATAATCTAGCAGGACTGGTGTACTACACTGAACAAAAATATAAACGCAACATGCAACAATTTCAAAGATTTTACTGAGTTATGGTTCATATAAGGAAATCGGTCAATTTTTAAAAAAGAATTAGGCCCTAATTTATGGATTTCACATGACTGGGAATAGATTGTAGATATGCATCTGTTGGCAAAAAAAAAGGAAAGGGCGTGGATCAGAAAACCTGTCAGTATCTGATGTAACCACCGTTTGTTTGATGCAGCGTGACACATCTCCTTCGCATTGAGTTTATCAGGTTGTTGATTGTGGCCTGTGGAATGTTGTCCCACTCCTCTTCAATGGCTGTGCGATGTTGCTGGATATTGGCGGGAACTGGAACACACTGTCGTACACGTAGACAGGGCATTTCATGCATAGTATTACACTTATTGAACAGAGTCAGAATTATTTGTTGGAATTTAGGGGTAGGAGTTTGCTTTTGCATTTACTCTAGTGAATTTCAACTGAAATATAATATATTATTGTCCTACACTGTAAATTGTGTCAACAGTATCTATTTGTCCTAAGCTGGTAAACCCTGTCCTACACCTACACTCTCTTCTCTTTCTGTCTATCCACTACTCTCATAATATAATGAGTGAAATGTGAAAGTATCCATCGTGCCCTTTGTTGTGACTGTTTTTCTCTTTTCTTTTACCTGAAGGTCAGATCACCGACTCCGACTTTGAAGTTAAAATGTCACCCCGAGGTTAGAGTATTTGAACTGCATCTTTCCCCCTCTTTCAATGGTATATCAAAGCAATGAGGGGCACCAACCACATACAGTGAACTACAATACTGCTCCACCCAGCAGCTAATGGAAATAGAGATGAGCCACCCAAATAACCTTGGTCTCTCCATTAAGAAAGTTAACATCAATCCTGCACACAAACAAACATAAAGTAGAGCAGTTTTACAAAATATATTTATTTATAAATGATATTCATCAATCCTCAACACTAGGCTAATTACCTTTTTGGAGGTTGAAAACATTCTGGTGAAAGAACAAAATGATTTTCGTAAATCCAGAGCCTATATAGATCATATCTTCTCGGTCTGTACAATAATCAGAAATAGATTACACGAAGAGAAGCCTACTTTTGCATGTTTCATTGATTTCCAGAAAGCTTTTGATTTTGTAAATAGGGATCTTTTAGCCTATAGTTGGTTAAAGACAGGGGTTGAAGGGACATTTTATCACGCAATCCAGTCTCTTTACAAAGTACCATTTGCTTGTGTGCGTGTTAATGAATATCGTACAGATTGATTTCCCACACCCTCAGGTGTAAAACAAGAAGATGGCGTATCACCGACTTTGTTTGCTATGTTTATAAATGATTTGGCAAAATAAATTAAACAGTTAAATATTGGAGTAAGATATTATGATGAAATGCTGATGATATTATTTTGATGGCAGAAAATGAACAAGACCTGCAGAACATGTTATTATGTGCAGTCAATTGGTGTAAAAGATGGAGACTCACGATCAACCAGACAAATACACAGATAATGCATTTTAGAAAACCAGGTACGAAGATAAGTGTTTTTCAGTTTTGTTTTGGTGAAGATATTCTTGAGCTTACTAGCAATTATAAATATTTGGGTATTTTTATTGATGAACATATTACCTTTCTATATGGAACATCTGCCCTGGCCAACTCAGCAAGTAGAGCTCTTGGGGGAGTCAGGAAAAACTAAAACACTCAAAGATATTGTTTATGCTACGTATTCCAAACTGTAGGGCATGGCCTGGGGGCATGGCCTGGGAACCCTGTGAGGTGAGATTGAAGGCATATCCCAGACTGGCCAATAAAAAGAAAAGATTAAGATGGGCAAAATAACACAGAGATATGTTTTTTTTATTGCAACTCTGCCTAGAAGGCCAGCATCTCGGAGTTGCCTCTTCACTGTTGACATTGAGACTGGTGTTTTGCGGGTACTATTTAATGAAGCTGCCAGTTGAGGACTTGTGAGGCATCTGTTTCTCAAACTAGACATTCTAATGTACTTGTCCTCTTGCTCAGTTGTGCACCGGGGCCTCCCACTCCTCTTTCTATTCTGGTTAGAGCCAGTTTGCGCTGTTCTGTGAAGGGAGTAGTACAGAGCATTGTACGAGATCTTCAGTTTCTTGGCAATTTCTCGCATGGAATAGCTTTCATTTCTCAGAACAAGAATAGACTGACGAGTTTCAGAAGAAAGTTCTTTGTTTCTGGCCATTTTGAGCCTGTAATCGAACCCACACATGTCGATGCTCCATGTACTCAACTAGTCTAAAGAAGGGCAGTTTTATTGCTTCTTTAATCAGAACAACAGTTTTCAGCTGTGCTAACATAATTGCAAAAGGGTTTTATAATGATCTATTAGCCTTTTACTGTATACCATTTGAATACACCATTGTATTTTGTTAATTAATCAAAAAAGATACAGTAATCAATAATAACTAATAATAATCAACAATAAAATGCTTAAGTTGCAGAGTTTAACTCACTGTTAGGTTTTATCAAACATCAAACAGCAAATGTAAAAATCTAATTGTATAGAAATGTAATGTAGTGCATCAATTAACAAAAATACTCCTGCCTTAACTAAACATCTGCCCATGTCAATTTGAGGGGCACTGCACTATCTAAACGGTAGATAGATGATAAATAAATGTATTTTCAGTTTCAGTTTCTTGGCAATTTCTCGCATGGAATAGCTTTCATTTCTCAGAACAAGAATAGACTGACGAGTTTCAGAAGAAAGTTCTTTGTTTCTGGCCATTTTGAGCCTGTAATCGAACCCACACATGTCGATGCTCCATGTACTCAACTAGTCTAAAGAAGGGCAGTTTTATTGCTTCTTTAATCAGAACAACAGTTTTCAGCTGTGCTAACATAATTGCAAAAGGGTTTTATAATGATCTATTAGCCTTTTAAAATTATAAACTTGGATTATCTAACACAACGTGCCATTGGAACACAGGAGTGATGGGTGCTGATAATGGGCCTCTGTACGCCTATGTAGATATTCCATTCAAAATCAGCCATTTCCAGCTACAATAGTCATTTACAACATTAGCAATGTCTACGCTGTATTTCTGATCAATTCAATGTTATTTTAATGGACAAAAAACAAGGACATTTCTAAGTGACCCCAAACCTTTGAACGGTAATTGTTTGGATAACCTTATTTACTATTATGTATTGATTTTTAGCTTACATTTTTTTTCACTCTTCATGCGATGCACAATGCAGAGAACATCGGAAGAAGAATTATCATGTAATTACCATAGTGAATTATTGTAATGTTTGTTCATGTGTCAATTAATCCCATAAGGGATGGCTTGCCAATTGGCGAATTTGACACAAAAATAAAATTTCATTCATTCATTCATATTTGTTAAACCAATCAATAAACGAGTAAGACGCCAGAAAGGAAATAAATAACTTTTATTCTGTACTCTTGTATAAACCATATATGTTTTAACAAGGCTGATACCTCAAATTGGCCAGTACTGTTTTGGACAGCTCAAACCATTCTAAATCCCCTCACAATGTGACACCAGAGACAGCAGACATGAAGGCGTTGTATCAAGTCTCTCAGACAAAGCCACGAGGACAGCTTTTGTCAGTCTGTCCTTGTCCAGCTGCAGAAGGAAAGCAACCCAGGGAGCATATGGTTAAAAATATGTGGCATAACTTACACCATATCTTTTCTATGTGTACATTGTGTGCTGGACCTGCAAATGAAGTCAATATTGTATCTGAGGTAGAGAACTCTGACGAGCTGCACTGTAAAATATAATTGTTTTATTACATTCTCCAACCCGCTGCTCCACAGCTAATCAACACACATTGAAAAGACAGTTACTGTATACCATTTGAATACACCATTGTATTTTGTTAATTAATCAAAAAAGATACAGTAATCAATAATACCTAATAATAATCAACAATAAAATGCTTAAGTTGCAGAGTTGAACTCACTGTTAGGTTTTATCAAACATCAAACAGCAAATGTAAAAATCTAATTGTATAGAAATGTAATGTAGTGCATCAATTAACAAAAATACTCCTGCCTTAACTAAACATCTGCCCATGTCAATTTGAGGGGCACTGCACTATCTAAACGGTAGATAGATGATAAATAAATGTATTTTTCTGACAGGCCAGAAGTAGTTCAGTATTAGTAAGGAAAAGATTGCCTACATCCTAAACTGTGGTCACAATAAACCTGGCCTGCTTATGGGAAAACACAGATGATGTGTTAAGGAAAAGCACCAGAAAGAGGGTGGTATCTGCCCAGAGGTTTACCTATCAACAACAGATGGCTGCCCCATGGTACTTCTTACTTCCTCCGTGCCTCAACCTCACAACCAGGGCACAATTAAAGTACTGTAGCTCGTTCATCATCTCTAAAAGTCCCAACTTTCAGTATCTTTATCGTAGTTATATAGTGACCATTCACTCACTGTCTACTATACATCCGTTTAATTATATTTTACAGAGGTAAAGGGGTAAGGAATACTTACATATTTTCAGGCATGTCTTCCTGCACTCCAACATTGGTTTCTATATTCTACAGCTTATGTAAATAAGCTGTCATACATAAATTCTTCAAAAGTAATTGATCTACCGGTATCAGATATTAGACAAGTGTTTGGCTCAATGATGACTTCTGAAAGTCATAAAACCTGATATAGTTTAAAGTAGGCTTATCGAAAGAAAGACGGCTGACAGACTCTAACAGCCCCTTTGCTCAAGGGCTTGTTTGGTTTGAAATCCAAAAGGAAAATCTCAGAATATATAATACATCTGTATTAATAACATACTGGCACTATCAATGCATTATGAAGTAAAAAAAGTAAGGAATTAAATCTCTAAAACGAATTCCCTAACAAACAACCCCAATATCGGCATCACTGACAATATTAACCTGTCAGATACACTGCAGCTACAGTTGTGCCATTTTGTCTTTCTCCCCAAAATGCCAGAATCCACAGCAAATTATTTGTTGTATACTCTAATAGGAACATTATAGAAATAATATAAATTCCATAGCATTGCAGCCTTTACAGAATGGAAAGTGAAGCTGCAAAATGCGATTCAGGGCAATATGCACTCCTTAAAAAATCTAAATTTCCCATTGCACAGCTTTTGATTGTTAAGAATAAAATGCTTTTTACATAAAATAAATACATAACCTAACTGTCCGATATGATATGGTTGTTTTTAATCTGGTGATGCTCAAGGAACTCTGAGGTCTCCTCTGCAATCTGTCCTGGGATGCGGAAGTCAATGGGTATAGGCTGTGGGGGCTGGGCCAGGGGCCGGCAGGCCTCTCCCTTGGGGCTGGAGGTGCTGTGGGAGTCCTGGGGATCCAGGTTGCAGCCAGTGCCCTGGAGGAACTGCAGGAAATTCTCCTCTATGGATCCCTCACGGCTGGGCAGTCGGTCCTCCTCTCCCGCTGCCTGGCGGAACAGGCAGGGCACATGCTTGCCCAGCTCCTCGCGGATCTGCCGGTTCAGACAGCCGTAGAAGAAGGGGTTGGAGGTGAAGCAGAAGTAGCCGATCCAGGTGACCACCTCCTCCAGGGGGGCCAGCGTGGCTGGAGGGCTAGAGGCCAGAGCTGAGTACAGGTGAAAGGAGAAGTAGGGCAGCCAACAGCACAGGAACTGTCCTCCCACTGCTGCTAACACCGCTGCCGCCTTACCCCCTCCGAAGGCGCGGTGAGGAGTGTCGCGCCCCGCCCCTGTCCCCGAGCTGGTCACCATGGTGGAGCGGCTGCTGAGCGACTCAGAGCGATGGCGGCGGGGCGTGTCCATCCAGGTCGGCAGGGGCCCGTGGTGCATGGCCGCTACCCGTGCCACCTTGAACATGCTGCAGTACACTACCAGGATGACCATCAGTGGACACAGGAAGTACACCAGCGTGAACAGGACCATGAAGGCAACACGGTTTGACCCGCCCCCTGTCCAGTGCAAGGAGCATCGCCTGTGACCCTGAGCAGCAGAGGGTGAGGGTACACCTCCACCCCCTCCCCCAACTCCAGCACCCTCCAGAAGAGGAGTCCTTTCGCCCTGTAAGGCCCAGGCCAGCAGCGGCAGGACGGACATGGACAAAGCTTTGACCCATATCCCCACCAGCACTGAGGCCACCAGGCCCAGGGTCATCTTCACCTCGTAGCGCATGGGGTGGATGATGTAGTAGTAGCGCTCCACATTGATGGCTGAGATGGAGAGGATGGCGGCGCTGACCAGGCACACGCTGAGGAAGAGGTAGCTCCGACACAGGGCCTCGCCAAAGAAGGCCCGGCCTGAGAGCATGCCCAGGGGCATCAGAACCAGGGCAGCCAGCAGGTCCACCAGGCACAGATGGAAGACAAAGGCAAACTTACGTAGCTGTGGGGCCTTGGCAATGACAGCCATTATGGCCACATTGCCCACCACGGCCAGCAGGTCCATGAGCAGCATGGCGAGTAGCGCTATTGACTGGGACAGAGCTCCGCCCTCGGGTGACTCAGAGGACGAGGTGTTGGGCATGGGCAGTGGGAAGGGGAGGGAGGAGTTCCACAATGGCTCCATCGAATGGCGGGACAAGGCGGACGGGGGGTGTCAATCACAGGCCCATCACCCATCCTTCACAGCCTGGGGCGGGGCCAGGAACCAGAGGCCCAGTCTGGGAGGAGGTCAGACAGCAGCAGCTCTATAGACAGGGGGTGAGATTCTGCATCACCCTACGAAAAGTCAACTCCCCTCAACCTCCTCAGCAATGCAGGCCTTTTCCTAGGAACAGAGAGAAGCAGGATGAAGGACATTAGCTAGTGCAGTTTGATTAAGCTGAACCACGGTGCACCAGGCTATGGCCCGTGACGTGAACGGGCAAAGCACTGACGAAGGAGCGGCGTTCTCAAATCGAACAGTAATCCGCGCTGCTCGGTCACGTTGTCAAAAAAGCAGCAGGATGCATCGTTCGGAAACATACAACATCTCTTTCCCATTAAATATATTTTCATTGGGAAGGCAGGTAAAAGGGTTTTTATCAAAAGCAGTCACTTTTGCATGTGAAAACACATGAATCCTCTCAGACTCAACTCGAGCACACTCTCAGTCAACCTTAGCCACAACCACAGCCCTCAGCTGTGAAACCTGCTACTACAACCTGGGGTGTTATTATTAGTCCAAACAGCTGCAAAATGTTCTGTTTTGCAACAAAAACTAGAGTTTCTATTGGACAAGTTTAGGTAGGTCCCTCCTGGTTTCGCCCTTTTGCTTCTGTTTGGTTCCTAGTGAATACACCCTTGACCTCTATTCTTTGTTATTCATTTGAAATTCTTGTTATTCTTGTTGGCTTCTAGGTCTATGGTTATGTTGAGTTGTGTAGTATAATGATTGTGATTGGATCCATTTAGCACAGTCTTATGACCTGGCACAGGAGCTCATGTGTCTCCACTTGTGATGCTGTTTCTCAGCTGTCCCAATATGCACTTTGTTCACTTTCAGAGTACCCAGCACTGGATAAATGTCTTTAGAATTACACTCTATCCTATGTATTCCTGCCCTTTTTCCTTTTTCCTCTTCATCCTCTTCCTTCTCGTCTTCCTCATCCCCCCGCCTCAATACAATGAGCAGTATGTTAGCATTGCTTTTCTTCCAGACTCTGTGATTCTCTTTTGTCAACAATATCACATTCAGTATAAGCCTGTATGTCTGCTCGTGAGCCACAGTAAACGCCAACACGTCCTTGAAAAGAAAAGGTGCGTAAGATAATGCCATTAGATCTGCATGGCCTAGTCATTGTGGATATGCTTCTGCCTATACAGGGTTAGCCACTATGCTAACCTATTAGACACCAATTCTAGCCTCATTAGTCTCCCACACCAACTCTTCTCTTACTGCACTTATGCCACCATGCAGCCCCTTAACACACACAACACATACTTCCAGTCCACCCTGCCCCTCCTGCTTTTTTGATCCAAATCGAAAGCTATCCACAGGTCACTGTGACTGTCCCTATCTCCCGTCTCAGCACCCAGTCTTTCACCCATCAATCAGAACAAATCTATTACATTCACAGTCTACAGGGACCAACCCCATGCCCAACATTACATAACAACCCCATGTTAATAACCCCATGTAACAACACCATGTTAACAACACCATGTTACAAGACTTGATCACATCATGTATTCTACATGCAAGGAGGATTAGAGAGAACTACAAATAAAAAGACAGGAAGAGACAGAAACAGACAGAGACGGCAAGAGAGACGAAGAGACAGACAGAGACAGAGACATAGAGATCTATATTTATAGGGAGAGAGACAAAGAAAGACATAGAGAGAGACAGAGGGAGACAAACAAAGACAGAGAGGGAGACAGAGAGAGATGTAGCGATATATATTTATAGGGAGAGAGACAGAGAGGGAGACTGACAGAGACAGAAAGAGACACAGAGGGGGAGACTGAGGGAAACAGAGAGTCAGAGAGAGACATAGAGACAGAAAGAGACATACAGAGATGCATAATGTACCTGGTTTAGGGCAGGTTTTGTGATGCTGTAGCCTGCTGTCTGTCCTGCTTTTGAGAATATAAAGCTGGCTGGTTAGTTCCCAGTTCTGGGTTGCATGGTAGACATCAGTCAGCAGCATGTATTGTGTATGATGCTGACTGCTGTTGATGCACTCCCCTTCTTTATCAGCATGCTCCACTTCCCCTCCTCTGCCTTTGCCTCTTCCTTCTGTTATTTTCTGGATGGCTGTATCTGTTTTCAGAGTGATAGATTTATGGAGATGAAAGAGAAAAAAAGAGAAGGAGTAAATGGTGTCTCCCTTCTCTTGCTGATGTAAACCGCGCATGCACACATATACACACACATGCTCACTCTCTCCCTCTGTCTTGCACACTCACACACAGTGACTGCAGAGCTGGAGAGAGAGACAGAGGCATAGGACCAGAGCCACTCTCTCTGCTGTGTCTTAGTGCCCCTGTTGTCTTGGCTTTTGTTGCGTTACCTCTCTCTTGGTTTATTGATTCCATTCAAACACATCATTATGGCACAAACCCACACGCACCATAGACATTTAATCAACCTGTCCTGTGAAGTATTTGTTCAATATTTACAAAGGGAAAGGGAATATGTGTGGAGGTTGCTGTGTCCTTTCACATGGTGGTTTCAACTGAGACAAAGAGACATTGATTAGCTTAGGGCCTCAAGCTTAAGGCATCAGCAGCCATTCCTTCCAGACCATCATACTGGTATAACACAGCAGCATTAGTCTCCTGTTGCCACAGTGATCTTCACTGAAATGAGGAAAAGTGGCTGATGAATGTTTTCATATGCACTCCTTCTCATTGCACTACCAGATCATCTCCACTCCAGTGTCTATGGGAGACAATGAAACGGAAACCATGGAAGGCAATGCTTCTCAATGCTGTGAGTCTACAGCTGCTGCTGTTGGGTTCTAAATGCTTTTTATTTGTGTTTAAAAGGATGCAGAGAATTATTCACATGCATTTGCATTGTATGGAAGTCACACCCCAGTTTTCAACTCCCCTTAATTTGAATTTGCTAATTGAATTTGACTGGTATAATCATGGCCAGTCCATTGGTCAGATCATAATGAAATACATTGATATTACTTACGATTACGCTTGTGTAAAGATTATGTGCTGCTGGGTTCAGAGTTTAGCTGCATTTCGTATGGGCCTACTTGAAAAGGCCCATATGCTGTGCCATTTCTAATATTGTTTGAGGAGACGATGAAGAGAGATTTCAAAATAAGGCTGTGCTAGGAAGGTGTGTGAAGAAGAGAAAGTGTGCATATGTGTATGTGTGTGTGTGCGTGCCTGCTTGAGTGCATGCGTGTGTGCGGTGTGTACATGAGTGTGCCTTTGTGCATGTGTGTGCACGTTTACATGCATGTGTGTGTACCTTTGTGCATTCTTGTGTGTGTTTGTTTTGTGCGTGTGTCAGGTGTTGACTCATGACAGAAATAACTGATTATTGGTAGCCTGGGAGCACCAATCACTGCCATTGAAAATACAATAGTTTCCACGGCAACCTTGAAAATAGACTCCACATTCCCACTCAGAAGTAGCAATGGGCAGCGCGCTAACCCCACAGCTCCCACAGACAATAATAACCATCTATAAATACACCCATACAAATATCAACTGCGCTCATACAGTAAATACAATCTTGCAATCATTTATACCAAAACACAATTAGGGGAGAGTGGGGTAAGTTAAGCCATTTATTTTTCATTCAGCATCAATCCATCAAGGGAAATATAGTATTATTTCTAACAAAAATATCTAGATATATTTCAAGACATTGTGTATCCCTGGACATAATCAGAATTAATGTAAACGTTAAAGTTTTGAAAACATAGCTTATCCAAAAGTGGTCTCTTGGCACAACTTACGGGGTAAGTTGAGCCGCGGGACTGGGTAAGTTAAGTCCCCTGCAAATTTCTGTACTGAAATAAATATTACCACTACCTTTTTAAAACCATGTCTATCTTTATTTCCCAAACACAATTCAACACAATCGCAATCACTTTGTCTTTTAATCATTTTAAGTACCTTTTAACACTGGCTTAACACCTAACAAACACCTTTTTTAACACTTCTAAAATAAGCCAGGCCCTGTTGTTACTTCATATCCCAGAGATAATGCCTTGCATTACACCTGGGAAGAAAACACTTCAATTTGCTCAACATGCCATTGGCTCAACCATTGGCTCAACATACTCCATGGCCATTGGTTCAACTTATCCCAATGCAAACATTTAGACTATATTAGCCCACACAGCTACAACGATGCACTTTCAAATCAAATCAAATTTTATTAGTCACATGCGCCAAATACAACCTTACAGTGAAATGTTTACTTACGAGCCCCTAACCAACAATGCAGATTTAAAAAAGTATGGTTAAGAATAAGAAATAAAAATAACAAGTAATTAAAGAGCACCAGTAAAATAACAACAGCGAGAATATATACAGGGGGGTACCGGTACAGAGTCAATGTGCGGGGGCACTGGTTAGTTGAGGTAATATGTTCATGTGGGTAGAGTTATTAAAGTGACTATGCATAGATGATAACAACAGAAAGTAAAAGAGGGCGGGGGAGCAATGTAAATAGTCTGGGTAGCCATTTGATTAGGTGTTCAGGAGTCTTAGGGCTTGTGGGTAGAGCCTCTTGGACCTAGACTTGGCGCACCTGGGCGCTTGCCGTGCGGTAGCAGAGAGAACAGTCTATGACTAGGGTGGCTGGAGTCTATCCACCTGGGATAGAGGTCCTGGATGGCAGGGAGTTCCACCCCAATGATGTACTGGGCCGTTCGGACCTAGTGCCTTGCGATCGGAGGCCGAGCAGTTGCCATACCAGGCAGTGATGCAACCAGTCAGGATGCTCTCGATGGTGCAGCTGTAAAACCTTTTGAGGATCTGAGGACCCATGCCAAATCTTTTCAGTCTCCTGAGGGGGAGTAGGTTTGGTCGTGACCTTTTCAAAAATGTCTTGGTGTGCTTGGACCATGTTAGTTTGTTGGTGATGTGGACGCCAAGGAACTTGAAGCTCTCAACCTGCTCCACTACAACCCCATCGATGAGAATGGGGGCGTGCTCGGTCCTCCTTTTCCTGTAGTCCACAATCATCTCCTTTGTCTTGATCACGTTGAGGGAGAGGTTGTTGTCCTTGCACCACACTCTGACCTCCTCCCCGTAGGCAGTCTCATTGCTGTCGGGGATCAGGCCTACCACTGTTGTGTCATCAGCAAACTTCATGATGTTGTTGGAGTCGTGCCTGGCCGTGCAGTCATGAGTGAACAGGGAGTACAGGAGGGGACTGAGCACGCATCCCTGAGGGCCCCCCGTGTTGAGGATCAGCGTGGCGGATGTGTTGTTACCTACCCTTACCACCTGGGGGTGGCATGTCAGGAAGTCCAGGATCCAGTTGCAGAGGGAGGTGTTTAGTCCCAGGGTCCTTAGCTTAGTGATGAGCTTTTAGGGAACTATGGTGTTGAATGCTGAGCTGTAGTCAATGAATAGCATTCTCACATAGGTGTTCCTTTTGTCCAGGTGGGAAAGGGCAATAGAGATTGCATCATCTGTGGATCTGTTGGGGCGGTATGCAAATTGGAGTGGGTCTAGGGTTTCTGGGATAATGGTGTTGATGTGAGCCATGACCAGCCTTTCAAAGCACTTCATAGCTACAGATGTGAGTGCTACGGGTCGGTAGTCATTTAGGCAGGTTACCTTAGTGTTCTTGGGCACAGGCACTATGGTGGTCTGCTTAAAACATGTTGGTATTGCAGACTCGGACAGGGAGAGGTCGAAAATGTCACTGAAGACAATTGCCAGTTGGTCAGCGCATGCTCGCAGTACACGTCCTGGTAATCCATCTGGCACTTTGGCCTTGTGAATGTTTACCTGTTTAAAGGTCTTACTCACATCGGCTGCGGAGAGCGGGATCACACAGTCTTCTGGAACAGCTGATGTTCTCATGCATGTTTCAGTGCCATTTGCCTCGAAGTGAGCATATAAGTAGTTTAGCTCGTCTGGTAGGCTTGTGTCACTGGGCAGCTCTTGGCTGTGCTTCCCATTGTAGTCTGTAATGGTTTGCAAGCCCTGCCACATCCAATGAGCATCAGAGCCAGTGTAGTGCGATTCGATCTTAGTCCTGTATTGACGCTTTGCCTGATTGATGGTTCGTCGGAGGGCATAGCGGGATTTCTTATAAGCTTCCGGGTTAGAGTCCTGCTCCTTTAAAGTGGCAGCTCTAGCCTTTAGCTCAGTGCAGATGTTGCCTGTAATCCATGGCTTCTGGTTGGGGTATGTACGTACGGTCACTGTCCGGACAATGTCATCGATGCACTTATTTATTGAGCCAATGACTGATGTGGTGTACTCCTCAATGCCATAGGAAGAATCCTAGAACATATTCCAGTCTGTGCCAGCAAAACAGTCCTGTAGCTTAGCATCTGCTTCATCTGACCACTTTTGTATTGATCTAGTCACTGGGGCTTCCTGCTTTAATTTTTGCCTGTAAGCAGGAATCAGGAGGATAGAATTATGGTCAGATTTGCCAAATGGAGGGCGAGGGACTGCTTTGTATGCGTCACTGAGTGTGGAGTAAAGGTGGTCCAGAGTTGTTTTCCTCTGATTGCACATTTAACATGCTTTAAGTTTCCCTGCATTAAAGTCCCCGGCTACTAGGAGCGCCGCCTCTGGGTGAGCGTTTTCTTGTTTACTTATGGCGGAATACAGCTCATTCAATGCTGTCTTAGTGCCAGCCTCTGAATGTGGTGGTATGTAAACAGCTACGAAAAATACAGATGAAAACTCTCTAGGTAGATAGTGTGGTCTACAGCTTATCATGAGATGATGCTCTACCTCAGGCGAGTAATAGCTTGAGACTTCCTTAGATATTGTGCACCAGCTGTCATTTACAAAAATACATAGCCCGCCGCCCCTTGTCTTACCAGACGCCGCTGTTCTATCCTGCCGGTACAGCGTATAACCAGCCAGCTGTTTGTTGATAGTGTCGTCGTTCAGCCACGTCTCCGTGAAGCATAAGATATTACAGTTTTGAATGTCCCGTTGGTAGTTTAATCTTGCGTGTAGGTCATCTATTTTCTTCTCCAAAGGTTGGACGTTTGCTAGCAGAATGGAAGGAAGTGGGGGTTTATTCGATCGCCTACGAATTCTCAGAAGGCAGCCCGCCCTTTGGCCCCTTTTTCTCCACGCAAATCACGGGGATCTGGGCCTGTTCCCGAGGAAGCAGAATATCAAATCAAATCAAATGTATTTATATAGCCCTTCTTACATCAGCTGATATCTGTACAGAAACCCAGCCTAAAACCCCAAACAGCAAGCAATGCAAGTGTAGAAGCACGGTGGCTAGGAAAAACTCCCTAGAAAGGCCAAAACCTAGGAAGAAACCTAGAGAGGAACCAGGCTATGAGGGGTGGCCAGTCCTCTTCTGGCTGTGCCGGGTGGAGATTATAACAGAACATGGCCAAGATGTTCAAATGTTCATAAATGACCAGCATGGTCAAATAATAATAATCACAGTAGTTGTTGAGGGTGTAGCAAGTCAGCACCTCAGGAGTAAATGTCAGTTGGCTTTTCATAGCCGATCATTAAGAGTATCTCTACCGCTCCTGCTGTATCTAGAGAGTTGAAAACAGCAGGTCTGGGACAGGTAGCACGTCCGGTGAACAGGTCAGGGTTCCATAGCCGCAGGCAGAACAGTTGAAACTGGAGCAGCAGCACGGCCAGGTGGACTGGGGACAGCAAGGAGTCATCATGCCAGGTAGTCCTGAGGCATGGTCCTAGGGCTCAGGTCCTCCGAGAGAGAGAAAGAAAGAAAGAGAGAAAGAAAGAGAGAATTAGAGAGAGCATACTTAAATTCACACAGGACACCGGATAAGACAGGAGAAGTACTCCAGATATAACAAACTGACCCTAGCCCCCCGACACATAAACTACTGCAGCATAAATACTGGAGGCTGAGACAGGAGGGGTCAGGAGACACTGTGGCCCCATCCGATGATACCCCCGGACAGGGCCAAACAGGAAGGATATAACCCCACCCACTTTGCCAAAGCACAGCCCCCACACCACTAGAGGGATAACTTCAACCACCAACTTACCATCCTGAGACAAGGCTGAGTATAGCCCACAAAGATCTCCGCCACGGCACAACCCAAGGGGGGGTTATATCGTTCACATCGGTCTCATCAGACTCGTTAAAGGGAAAAAACGATTCTGCCAGTCCGTGGTGTGTAATCGCAGTCCTGATGTCCAGAAGTTATTATAGATTTTCCTTTGTAGGCTACCTTCCTCATTTTCACCATTTGTTTGTCATGCGTCCTTATGCAATCATTTCAATGCATTAGTTTTATCCATTGATTTATCATTGTTTGCTTTTGTCAGTCAGCTGTTCAAAGCGCTCATTGCTTTATTTTGCAGGTATGCAGGGGTACCATTTTATTTAGCTTTATTGTTTTCTATCAATATTCGTTTTTTTCCTGGATCAGCTGATGATGGTTGATAATATCAGTAGACAATTAGCCTACAGCTAGACACCAATGCACATCCAATCCATCCAACAAGTAGGCTGTACGTTAATGACAGTAGGCCAATAAGGTGACTCTTCTGGTTAGAAGATGATTTATATAATGTTCAGTTAGAAGCAATAGATTATGCAATGGCATAGGCCTACATTATTTTATATTTGTAACATATGAACTGTTTTCACGGTGAAACATCATTTAATGTTATGTAGGCATAATTACACTTACAGTGCATTTTCAGAGATCTCTAGATACATGATTCATACAGGGTTTAAGTTAAATGTTCTAATTCAATATTTAGATGCTTATTAATGACATAGCAATCATAAATGTCATTAATGCATGGAAAGAAAGTTATCTAGTGTTATATGTTTACTCATTTACTCCATATGTTTATGTTTTATGTACGCTCTCGTTGGCTGGCCCTCGCTTCATACTCGTCGCCAAACCCACTGGCTCCAGGTCATCTACAAGACCCTGCTAGATAAAGTCCCGCCTTATCTCTGCTCGCTGGTCACCATAGCAGCACCCACTCGTAGCACGCGTTCCAGCAGGTATATCTCACTTGTCACCCCCAAAGCCAATTCCTCCTTTGGCTGCCTCTCCTTCCAGTTCTCTGCTGCCATTGACTGGAACGAACTACAAAAATCTCTGAAACTGGAAACACTTATCTCCCTCACTAGCTTTAAGCACCAGCTATCAGAGCAGCTCACAGATCACTGCACCTGTACATAGCTCATCTATAAATAGCCCAAACAACTACCTCTTCCCCTACTGTATTTATTTATTTTGCTCCTTTGCACCCCAGTATTTCTACTTTGCACACTCATCTACTGTCAAATCTACCATTCCAGTGTTTTAATTGCTATATGGTATTTACTTTGCCACCATGGCCTATTTATTGCCTTTACATCCCTTATCTCACCTCATTTGCTCACATTGTATATAGACTTATTTTTCTACTGTATTATTGACTGTATGTTTGTTTTACTCCATGTGTAACTCTGTGTTATATGTGTCGAACTGCTTTGCTTTATCTTGGCCAGGTCGCAGTTGTAAATGAGAACTTGTTCTCAACTTGCCTACCTGGTTAAATAAAGCTGAAATCAAATAAAAATAAATAAATAATGTTGCACGAACTGTGAAGAATCCAAGCATTAATGCATCAATTATGAACTATGGTATAAAACATGTTTTGATTCAACTCATAGGTCTGTTAAATTGAATGTAGGCTACATGTTCTGTGTGTGTTCATGTGTGTAAAATTGCCTCGACTGAGAGGGTATGCCGCCTAGTGGAGGGTAAAAGCCGTTTACCCACCTTTTTAAGAAAAATGCAACTGATAAATCAGAATTTACCCACCTTTTTTCTTTTTTTACCGCTACATCACTGGCTACCGGTAGGCCTATTAGAAGTTCATGGTAATACACATTGTAGCCTGGTCTAGTAAGTTGAACGTGTGTGTGTTAGGGTGAGCATCCTGTTTTTGCAGGGACAGTTTCAAACCCATTTCAGGTGTCCAAACTTCTCAGGCTACAAGGAAAATCCATTTGTCAGCAATATGCATACATTTTTATGTCTAATCAATGGCTGAACGTCAGTAGGCACACTTTTTTGGTGTTTTGTAACATATCCATTCATCAAATGGAGCAAGCATGCAGTGCATTCAGAAAGTATTCACACCTGTAATGGCTTCCATCGGTAGAAAGAGAGGAGGACCAAAGCGCAGCGTGGTATGTATCCATATTTATTAGAATACTTCTTCAATACGAACAAAACAATAAACAAACGAAAACCAACGAAGCTACAGTCCTGAACTAGAGAACATAGACCACATGAATGCACGAACAGGAACAATCACCCACAAACAAACAGTGAAAACAGGCTACCTTAATATGGTTCCCAATCAGAGACAACGTAAAACACCTGCCTCTGATTGAGAACCATATCAGGCCAAATGACAACCTAAACATAGAAACACATAACATAGACTACACCCACCCAGCTCACAACCTGACCAACTAAACAAAGACTAAACAAAGGAAATAAGGTCAGGAACATGACAACACCCCTTGACTTTTTCCACATTTTGTTACTTTACAGCCTTATTTGGAAATTGATCAAATAAATTTTTCCCTCATCAATCTACACATAATACCCCATAATAACAAAGTGAAAACAGGTTTTTAGAAATGTTTGCAAATGTATTAAAAATAAAAAACAGAAATACCTTATTTACATATTTATTCAGACCTTTGTTATGAAACTCGAAATTGAGCTCAGGTACATCCTGTTTCCATTGATCATCCTTGAGATGTTTCTACAACTTGATTGGAGTCCGCCTGTGGTAAATTGATTGGACATGATTTGGAAAGGCACACACCTGTCAATATAAGGTCCCACAGTTGACAGTGCATGTCAGAGCAAAAACCAAGCCATGAGGTCGAAGGAATTATCCGTAGAGCTCGAAGACAGGATTCTGTCGAGGCACAGATCTGGGGAAGGGTACCAAAAAATGTCTGCAGCATTGAAGGTCCCCAAGAACACAATGGACTCCATCATTCTTAAATGGAAGACGTTTGGAACCACCAGTACTCTTCTTAGAGCTGGCTGCCCAGCCAAACTGAGCAATTAGGGAAGAAGGGCCTTGGTCAGAGAGATGACCAAGAACCCGATGGTCACTCTGACAGAGCTCCAGAGTTCGTCTGTGGAGATGGGAGAACCTTCCAGTAGGACAACTATCTCTGCAGCACTCCACCAACCAGGCCTTTAATGGTAACGTGGCCAGACTCCTCAGTAAAAGGCACATGACAGCCCGCTTGGAGTTTGACAAAAAGGCACCTAAAGACTCTCAGACCATGAGAAACAAGATTCTCTGGTCTGATGAAACCAAGATTGAACTCTTTGGCCTGAATGCCAAGTGTCACATCTGGAGGAAACCTGGCACCATCCCTACGGTGAAGCATGGTGGGGGCAGCATCATGGTGATGGCAGCATCATGCTGTGGGGATGTTTTTCAGCGGTAGGGACTGGGAGACTAGCCAGGATCGAGGGAAAGATGAACAGAGCAAAGTACAGAAAGTTCCTTGATGAAAACCTGCTCCAGAGCACTCAGGACCTCAGACTGGGGCAAATGTTAACTTTCTAACAGGACAACAACCCTAAGCACACAGCCAAGACAACACAGGAGTGGCTTTGGGACACGTCTCAATGTCCTTAAGTGGCCAAGCCAGAGCACAGACTTGAACCTGATCTAACATCTCTGGAGAGACCTGAAAATAGCTGTGCAGTAACGCTCCCCATCCAACCTGACAGTGCTTGAGAGGATCTGCAGAGAAAAATGGGAGAAACTGACATCAGTAACCGGGACCTCCTGGCAGTGAAGCTAGCTCTTGAGGAATGAGGAGAAACTCCCCAAATACAGGTGTGCCATGCTTGTAGCGTCATATCCAAAAAGACTCGAGGCTGTAATCGCTGCCTAAGGTGATTCAACAAAGTACTGAGTAAAGGGTCTGAATACTTATGTAAATGTGATATATATATTTCTTCTTTATACATTTACAAAAATGTCTAAACTAGTGTTTGCTTTGTCATAATGGGGTATTGTTTGTAGATTGAAAAGGGGGGGGGAACAATTTAATACATTTTAAAATAAGGCTGTAACAAAACAAAATGTGGAAATAGTCAAGGGTCTGAATACTTTCCGAATGCACTGTATATGGAGTTTGGTTAGGATTCTGGAATTATTTTAGAGTGGGTGAACATGCACAGGTAACCTGCTTTTTGAAGTGATTTGTTTGACAATCATATGAAAATATCATGACTGGTCATATTCATGCCACATTAAAGCGTATTTTATTTTTACAGTTTAAAGGCCCATAAAAAAATATCTCAATAGAGACCCCCCCCCGCACTCTGATAAGGTGCTTTTAATAATGTATATCCTTGCCATTATAGTTATATTCAGCTGCATTCTGAATCTAGCCTTATTTCTCAAAGGAGAATCAGTCTAGAATGGTTGGTTATGGCCTCATTAGTGGCATGGTGCTATGGGAATGGTTAGACTATAGACATGCTATTGAGCAACAATCACTGATTAACATAAAGATTGCATGCTAAACGGATGGATGCTAGAATATCGGGTTGAGGCACCTTGACCTTTGTGTTGAATTGCACTGCATGTGCTCTGCTCACATAAGATTTCTGGCCTTTGTGTCCTACTGAAATCCTGGTTTTTGGAAACACAACAATAATTGA
Source organism: Salvelinus alpinus (assembly GCF_045679555.1). Lineage (NCBI taxonomy): Eukaryota > Metazoa > Chordata > Actinopteri > Salmoniformes > Salmonidae > Salvelinus > Salvelinus alpinus. Next base: position 27,235,300 of record NC_092097.1, on the reverse strand, counting down.
CTTATAGAATCCTTATTCATTAAAATAGTCTAGATGTAGAGTATAATGTACATTTCAAGTCTTTATGTGAATGACCAGGTGGTGGCAGTGTCTTATAACTCTACAGAAGCTGTTCACTTATTACAGGAGAATGTTATTACAGTCTTATAGACGATCCAAAGGTCAGATATTGCAGATATTTACACATTTATGACACTCATATGACCCATACAGTCATTTATTTTATACTACACACACGTGTGTGTGTGTGTGTGTGTGTGCGTGTGTGTGTGTGTGTGTGTGTGTGTGTGTGTGTGTGTGTGTGTGTGTGTGTGTGTGTGTGTGTGTGTGTGTGTGTGTGTGTGTGTGTGTGTGTGTGTGTGTGTGTGTGTGTGTGTGTGTGTATATATAATATATAGCTGGTAATGTTATCAGTCAGGAAAACCAATCATTGCACTGAACATAACTTTACAAATGATCAAAAAGCACTCAATGAGTAATTTCATTTCTGTCTCATCTGCCATAAATTCTTTTGTATTTTCCAATAACATTAGCGGGATGCTGTGAACAACACACACACAGAGGAGCCAGCGGACCATATTAATGAATGTATTAACCCTTTAAAGACAGCTTCCTGGATTGTTGATAAGATATGTTTTATGAGTGATAACAAACCACGATTCTATGACAACAATTGTGATACAGGATGCAGTGTGATTTGTTTGTTTGTTGTTGTATTCCCTTCGTACTACAAAGTTTTTCATTTTGTTTTTGGCTTGTTTTTTTGTTGCATATTCTGATGCCATTTAAGAGGGAAAATTCATCTTGGCATTGGTAGAAGAGCACTCTCACCAACCCAGTGATTCACTCTGCCACGCTGATCCTCAACACGGGGCCCCTCAGGGGTGGGTGCTTAGTCCCCTCCTGTACTCCCTGTTCACCCAATACTGCATGGCCAAGCACGACTCCAACACCATCAAGTTTGCCGACACTAAAACGGTGGTAGGCCTGATCACAGACAACGATGAGACAGCCTATAGGGAGGAGGTCAGAGACCTGCCGGTGTGGTGCCAAGACAACAAGCTCTCTCTCAATGTGATCAAGACAAAGGAGATGATCGTGGACTACAGGAAAAGGAGGACCGAGCACGCCCCCATTCTCAATGACTGGGCTGTAGTGGAGCAGGTTGAGAGCTTCAAGTTCTTTGGTGTCCATATCACCAACAAACTATCATGGTCCAAACACACCAAGACAGTTGCGAAGAGGGCACGATTGAAAAGATTTGTCATGGGTCCTCGTTTTCTCAAAGTTCTACAGCTGCACCATCGAGAGCATCTGACTGGTTGCATCACCTCCTGGTATAGCAACTGCTCGGCCTCCGACTGCAAAGGCGCTACAGAGGGTAGTGCGTACGGCCCAGTACATCACTGGGGCTAAGCTTCATGTCATCCTGGACCTCTATACCAGGTAGAGGAAGGCCCTAAAAATTGCCAAAGACTCCAGCCATCCTAGTCATAGACTGTTCTCTCTGCTACCGCACCATAAGTGGTACCGGAGCGCCAAGTCTAGGTCCAAAAGGCTTCTGAACAGCTTCTACCCCCAAGCCATAAGACTCCTGAACAGCCAATCCAATGGCTACATGGACTATTTGCATTGACACCCCCCCCCCCCCCTTTTTTTTACGCTGCTGCTACTCGCTGCTTATTATCTATGCATAGTCACTTTACCCCTACCTACATGTACATATTACCTCGACTAACCTGTACCCCCGCACAGTGATTCTGTACCGGTACCCCCTGTATATAGCCTTCTTATTGTTATTTTATTGTTGCTCTTTTATTTTTTTACTTTTGTTTATTTAGTAAATATTTTTTTATTAACTCTTATTTTTCTTAACTGCATTGTTGGTAAGGTTGTATTCGGCACGTGTGTAACGCTCGTCGTTGGAATGAGAAGAGGAGGACCAATGCGCAGCGTGGTAAGTATCCATTTTAATAAGAATACTTGAACAATGAACAAAAACAATAAACTGACAAACGACCGAGACAGTTCCGTATGGTGAAGCACAGACACAGAAAATAACCACCCACCAAACACAAAGAAAAACAGGGTACCTAAATATGGCTCCCAATCAGAGACAACAACTGACACCTGCCTCTGATTGGGAACCATACTAGGCCAAACACAGAAACAGACAACCTAGACATACAACATAGAATGCCCACCCACATCACACCCTGACCAAACAAAACATAGAAACATACAAAGCAATCTATGGTCAGGGCGTGACAACGTGACAAATACTATTTGACTTGATTTGTATGGGTTTAGGGAACATACCACTCAGCCAGCCCAGCCTTGAAAGGCTGCACAGTAATAACCTCAGAGTGACAGGGAACCTTTCTTCAGAGAACAAGGAGAGAGACGATCGCTGCCTGCACCTGTCCGCCCGTCCAACATCACTACTCTGGACGGTTCTGACTTAGAATATGTGGACAACTACAAATACCTAGGTGTCTGGTTAGACTGTAAACTCTCCTTCCAGACTCACGTCAAACATCTCCAATCCAAAGTTAAATCTAGAATTGGCTTCCTATTTCGCAACAAAACATCCTTAACTCATGCTGCCAAACATACCCTTGTAAAACTGACCATCCTACCGATCCTCGACTTCGGCGATGTCATTTACAAAATAGCCTCCAATACCCTACTCAATAAATTGGATGAAGTCTATCACAGTGCCATCCGTTTTGTCACCAAAGCCCCATATACTACCCACCACCTCGACCTGTACGCTCTCGTTGGCTGGCCCTCGCTTCATATTCGTCGCCAAACCCACTGGTTCCAGGTCATCTACAAGACCCTGCTAGGTAAAGTCCCGCCTTATCTCTGCTCGCTGGTCACCATAGCAGCACCCACCTGTAGAACGCGCTCCAGCAGGTATATCTCTCTGGTCACCCCCAAAACCAATTATTCCTTTGGCCGCCTCTCCTTCCAGTTCTCTGCTGCCTATGACTGGAATGAACTACAAAAATCTCTGAAACTGGAAACACTTATCTCCCTCACTAGCTTTAAGCACCAGCTATCAGAGCAGCTCACAGATCACTGCACCTGTACATAGCCCATCTATAAATAGCCCAAACAACTACCTCTTCCCCTACTGTATTTATTTATTTTGCTCCTTTGCACCCCAGTATTTATATCTCTACTTTGCACATTCTTCCACTGCAAATCAACCATTCCAGTATTTTACTTGCTATATTGTATTTACTTCGCCACCATGGCCTTTTTTTTGCCTTTACCTCCCTTATTTCACCTCATTTGCTCACATTGTATATAGACCTATTTTTCTACTGTATTATTGACTGTATGTTTGTTTTACTCCATGTGTAACTCTGTGTTGTTGTATGTGTCGAACTGCTTTGCTTTATCTTGGCCAGGTCGCAGTTGTAAATGAGAACTTGTTCTCAACTTGCCTACCTGGTTAAATAAAGGTGAAAAAAAAAGAGAGTGAGAGTGTTACGCTCATCGAAAGGAGTGGACCAAGATGCAGCGTGGTATGTTTCCATCCTTTTATTAGGAAGAGAAAACTTAAAAGAACAAAAACAACAAAACGAACAAACGAAACGTGACGCTATAATACTGCTCACAGGCAACTATATATAGACAAGATCCCACGAAGCACAAAGGGGAAATGGCTGCCTAAATATGATCCCCAATCAGAGACAACGATAAACAGCTGCCTCTGATTGGGAACCATAACAGGCCAACATAGACATATAAACCCCTAGATGACCCACCCTAGTCACACCCCGACCTAACCAACATAGAGAATAAAAAGCTCTCTATGGTCAGGGCGTGACAGCTGCTTTGCGCTCTCCTCAGATATTTTTCTTATAAAAATGTTGTATTCCCATGTACGTCAATACATCTATAGTTACAAACAGATAAACCATACCATGAAGTAAGTAGCTTAAAATTGGAAATAACAGATGCTCTTTCTTCAGACAATAAAGAATCTCTGGACACAAGACTCAAGAGCACTGTAAGAAGAGGCTAAAGGAAATACAGTTCATTCAGGTTTTCAGAACCCTTGAATTTTTCCACATGTTGTTATGTTACAACCTCATTCTAAAATCGTTTTTTTTTAAATCTCAACAATCAACACACAATACCCCATAATGACAAAGCAAAAACAAGTTTTTAGAAATGTGCTAATTTATTACAAATATAAAACGGAAATCACATTTACATAGGTATTCAGACCCTTTTGTTACGCGGAGCGGAGCAGGTGAACCCAAGAGCAGACTCAGACGAGGAGACTGGGATAAGGTAACCAAGCTATTTATTGAAAAACGGGGAAGATGGGGTGCAGGCCAGGGAAACCTTGGGCGGGTTGCATGGAGCCAGGTGCTGGAGCTGGAGCGAGGGTAGTTGGGGCTGGGTAAGCAGGTCCAGAGAGGAATCCAAGGAAGCAGTAGAGTGGGGGGTCCAGGAAAGGGTAGCAAGACTGATGAAACGTGGGACTGGAGACAGGGACCAGAGTCAGAATGGACAGAACTGTAGCGAAGAGGAAACAGCATCAGGCAAGGGAAAACAGGCACAACACAAAAACAGGATCTATGCAGGAACAAAACGGCTAAAAATGCAGACTGACTGAGCAGAGGTTATGATCTGGCAGCGTGGAAGTGGCACGGCTGAGTATTTGTAGAGGTCTTGATTATGGAACAAGTTGCAGCTGGTGGGGATCTGCTCTGCCTCCAGCACACACACACACACACACACACACACACACACACACACACACACACACACACACACACACACACACACACACACACACACACACACACACAGAGGGAGAGAGCACTGGGGGAGCAGCGACAGGTTATGGAGACACAGGATGAGCAGTAGAGGGCGTAGCAGGCACAGATGTAACAGTACCCCCCCCCTACGGATGCCACCTGGCGCCCGACCAGGCTTATCTGGGTGTGAGGTATAGAAAGCCCGTAAGAGGGAGGGGTCCAGAATATGACGGTGGGGAACCCATCAGCGCTCCTCAGGCCCGTATCCCTCCCAGTTCACCAGGTACTGCCAGCTGCACCCCTGACGGCGCACGTCCAGAAGCTGCCGGACAGTATAGGCAGGATGGTCATTGATGAGCCGAGGGGGTGGAGGAGCTGCTGCAGGAGGAGACGGGACTGGAACTGACAAGTTTGATCAGGGAAGGTAGGGTGGAGGCTGGGAGTTTCAGGTGCACAGCAGAGGGGTTAATGACACAATCAATTTCAAAGGGACCAATGAATCGGGGGGAAAGTTTCTTAGAAGCCACCTTTAATGGCAGGTCCTTCGATGAGAGCTATACCTTTTGGCCTGGAGTGTGGACTGTAGCTGATGCACGGCGATGGTTGGCTTGGGACTGTGTCCTGGCGGAAGCACAAAGAAGGGCAGCTGGCCTTCCTCCAGGTGCGATGACAATGGCGCATATGGTCATAGCCTGAGGGAACCGCCACCTCGACCTCTTGGGTGGGGAACAAGGGGGGTTGATAACCCAGAGCACACTCGAATGGTGACATAACTGCCGAGGCGTTGGTGAGGGTTTTGCGGGTATATTCCACCCAGGGTAGCTGAGCACTCCAGTAGGAAGGGTTAGCCGAAGTCACGCAGCGTAGGGCAGTCTCCATCTCTTGGTTGGCCCGTTCAGTCTGGCCGTTGGTCTGGGGGTGATATCCAGATGAAAGACTGACATTGATACCCAGTGCTGAACAAAAGGATCTCCATACCTGGGATGTAAACTTGGGTCCTCTGTCGGAAACGATGTCAGTAGGAATGCCATGCAGACGAAACACATGGGACACCAGCAGGTCCGCAGTCTCCCTGGAGGACGGAAGCTTGGAGAGGGGAATGAAGTGAGCCGCTTTGGTGAGGTGAGTAGAATGGGCCCACTGAAGAACATCAGAGCGAACTGAATCTGGAACAAACCTGGGTCAGGCTGGTTGTGCTGAGCCTAGCAAATACGGGACTCGATCTCCCAGGAGACGGCGGCAACGATGCAGGTGGATGGCACAATGGTATCTGGCTCGGAACCAGTGTTGTCGGTGATGAACTGGCGGGAGAGGGGGTCAGGCTTGGTATTCCTAGAACCGGGGCGATAAGTGAGTGTGAAGTTGAATCTTCTGAAGAACAATGCCCACCTTGCTTGCCGGGAATTCAGTTGCTTGGCGGTCTGGATGTAGGACAGGTTTTTGTGATCCGTCCACACGATGAAGGGGAGAATAGAACCCTTCAGCCAGTGACGCCATTCCTCAAGAGCTAGCTTCACTGCCAGGAGTTCCCGGTTATCGATGTCAACATTTATCTGCAGGTGAGAGCTTACGGGAAAAGAATGAACATGGGTGGAGCTTCTGATCAGAGGGGGGACGTTGAGACAGAACAGCACCTACCCCGGTGTCGGAGGCATCCACCTCCACGATGAACTGGAGTTCTGGGTCTGGCTGGATGAGGATCGGAGCGGAAGTGAAGTGATGCTTGAGTTCCAGGAAGCTGCCTCTGCCTCAGGGGTCCAGTGGAACGGAGTGGAGGTGGAGGTGAGAGTGGTGAGAGGTGCTGCCAGACGGTTGTAATTGGAACTCACATTTCTCAGCTTTAACAAAAAGCTCATTCTCCAACAGCCATTGGAGAACTTGGCGAACGTGTTGCTGGTGAGCCCCCGAGTCCTTAGAAAAAATCTGAATGTCATCCACATAGACAAAAACGAAGCGTCCAATCACATCCCTCAATACATAATTGACTAGGCTCTTGAAAACAGCAGGGGCGTTAGTGAGACCAAAAGGCATGACCAAATACTGAAAGTGTCCAAGTGGTGTGTTGAATCCCGTTTTAGGTGGTAGGCATTCCGGAGGTTGAGTATGGTGAACACCGTGGCACCATGGAGGAGGCAAAAGCAGAACTGATGAGTGGCAAGGGATACTTGTTCTTCACAGTGATGTTATTCAGCCCACGGAAGTCTATGCATGGCCTCAGTGACCCATCCTTTTCTTAACAAAGAAAAATCCAGCACCTACCGGAGAGGAAGGCGTGATATGTCCTGCAGACAGGGAATCCTGGATGTACCCCTCCATAGCCTCCTGCTATGAGATAGGTTATACAATCGGCTCCAAGGGAGAGTAGCTCCAGGCTGGAGGTCAATGACGCAGTCGTACGGCCAATGAGGCGGCCGCGACAGGGCGTGGTGCTTGCTGAACACAGGAGCTAGATCGTGATACTCGAGAGGAACTGATGACAGGTCCGGAGGTTCTGGAATGGACTGGGGAACAGACAAGGCAGGGGCAAGGGCAGAACAACAATTTGAGTGACCAAATGAACTACAAGTGGTTACCTTTCATGTGGTCCAGTTGATCTGTGGATTGTGCAGCTTTAACCAAGGATGGCCAAGAACCAGGGGAGAGTGAGCACAGTCGATTATGTGGAGACTGATCCTTTCCTGGTGATTCCCAGAGAGACGCAGAATGACAGGAACAGTTCTCTCGCAGACACGGGCCGAGGAGCTGTCCGTTGAGAGCGTTGGCATCGAGGGGTGAATCAAGTGGAACAGTGTCCAGGCCCAACTGGATAACGACACCTCGGTCCAGGAAACTCTCGTCGGCACAAGAGTCGATGAGGGCAGGCAGAGGAAAAGCCTGGCTCTGCCACACAAGGGTGTCGTCTAACAAGGGTCTGGGAGGAGATTGGCTGACGATTTGGCTCAACAGTATATCCCCCACAACTGCCAAGCCACCTCCTTTTGCTGGCCGCCGGGAACAAGTGGAGACAAAGTGACCAACCTGGCCACAGTATAGGCAGCTTCTAGTGCTGATTCGCCGCTGCCTCTCCTCAGGTGAGAGACGGGCCCGGCCGAGCTGCATGGGTTCAGGTTCTGGAAGAGACTTGGGAAGGGAGGCAGTCGGAGGAGGAGAACCAAGCAAGAAGCAGATGTAGTGACGGGGCATGCAACCCTACCTGCCCTCTCCCTCCGACGCTAACGGAGATGGTTGTCGATGCGGATGGCGAGAGAGATGAGCTCCTCGAGTCCATCAGGCTCATCCCTAGACACAAACTCATCCTTGATGGTCTCAGTGAGAGCTTGCTGGAATGCTCCCTGAAGGACCTCCTCATTCCAGCCGCTTTCAGTGGCGAGGGTGTGAAACTCGACCCCCATCTCAGCGACACTATGGGAACCTTGAAGGAGGGACAGGAGTCACTTAGCGGCATCCTTACCGCAGACATGGTGGTCGAAGACTCTCCTCTGTGAAGCTGGAGTAGGAGGAGCAGACAGGGGACTGTCTCTCCCACATCACCATGGCCCAGCAAAGCGCTGCTCCACGGAGGCTGCCAATCAGGAAGGAAATCTTGGCCCGTTTGCTAGCATGAGCATAGGGCTGTTGCTCGTATACTACTGAACATTGTACTAAAAAGGCTTTGCAAGCTCTGAGGTTGCCATAGTAACGCTCGGGGGCCGGAACAAACGGCTCATGGGGCAGAGGAGAGGGACTCAGGGCTGGTTGCGAGCTCTGGGCGAAGGTTTGGCTCTGCAGGTCCGAAAGGCTCTGTGAAAAGTCCTTGACGTGCTCCAGAAGGGTTTTCAGGGCTTGGTCATGTTGCTCGAGGTGGGCGCCTTGGCGGGCGAGGGTTTGGTGGAGAGGATCTGAGTCTGCTGGGTTCATATCTTGGCCAGATCGTACTGTTACGCGGAGCAGAGCAGGTGAACCCAAGACCAGACTCAGACGAGGAGACTGGGATAAGGTAACCAAGGTATTTATTGAAAAACAGGGGGAAGATGGGGTGCAGGCCAGGGAAAGCTTGGGCGGGTTGCAGGGAGCCAGGTGCTGAGGCTGGAGCGAGGGGAGTTGGGGCTGGGTAAGCAGGTCCGGAGAGGAATCCATGGAAGCAGTAGAGAAGGGGGTCCAGGAAAGGGTAGCAGGCGTGGGACTGGTGATAGGGACCAGAGTGGACAGAACTGTAGCGGGGAGGAAAACAGTGTCAGGCAAGGGAAAACAGGCACAACACGAAAACACGATCTATGCAGGAACAAACGGCTAAAAACGCAGACTGACTGAGCAGAGGTTACAAACGGTCAGGGCAGAGTATTTGTAGAAGTCATGATTATGGAACAGGTTGCAGCTGGTGGGGGATCTGCTCTGCCTCCAGCACACCTGTCTCCGCCCACACAATCACACACACACACACACACACACACACACACACACACACACACACACACACACACACACACACACACACACACACACACACACACACACACACACACACACACACACACACACACACACACACACACACACACACAGAGAAAGAGGGAGAGAGCACTGTGGGAGTGGCTGCAGGTTAGCGAGACACAGGATGAGCAGTAGAGAGTGTGGCAGGCGCAGATGTAACACTTTACTCAGTACTTTGTTGAAGCACCTTTGGCAGCAATTACAGCGTCGAGTCTTCTTGGGTATGACGCTACAAGCTTGAAACACCTGTATTTGGGGAGTTTCTCTCATTCTTCTCTGCAGATTATCTCAAGCTCTGTCAGGTTGGATAGGGAGCGTCGCTGCACAGCTATTTTCAGGTCTCTCCAGAAATGTTTGATCGAGTTCAAGTCCGGGCTCTGGCTGGGCCACTCAAGGACATTCAGAGACTTGTCCTGAAGCCACTCCTGTGTTGTCTTGGCTGTGTGCTTAGGGTTGTTGTCCTGTTGGAAGGTGAACATTCGCCCCAGTCTGAGCACTCTGGAGCAGGTTTTCATCAAGGATCTCTCTGTACTCTTCTTCATTGGGAGGCTCACAGGGATTTTGGTATCCAGAGTACTCCACCAGTTATACATTTTTCAACTCAATACTTCTTGTATTCGCCCCACACATTTTTTTTAAACATAAACATCTCTCTGCCTCATGACAAAATGTGTATAATTGCAGGCAACTTGCTTGAAAACCGCAAAATGTTCTCTCTGATGCCAAGAGATAGGCCTTTAAAATGTTATTTGCCAGGGCTCAAGACTTGGTTCGTTGAGCCATGCACTGCTAAAGTCATAGTAGAACTCTTTATATGCTATTTTTTATCGCATTTGAGTTGTGTTCTGATTGAGGGGGTCCCTGATGAATTTGCTATCACAAAAGGGGTCCCCGGCCCGAAAAAGTTTGAGGACCCCTAAACTAGATAATAAACTGATGACCCTTCTTAGGACTCAATTAAATCAAGCTCGTAATGCAGTAGTTACCTGGATATAAAATATGATCAAATTGGATATAATACAATTATATAACACCATAAAATCATATATATATGTTTCATAATGGAAGGGGTACTGTAGAAATAGTACCTACAGTGCCTTGCAAAAGCACTCACCCACCTTTGCGTTTTTCCTATTTTGTTGCATTACAACCTGTAATTTAAATTTATTTTTGTTTGGATATTATGTAATGAACATATATAAAAGAGTCCAAATTGGTGAAGTGAAATTTTTAAAAAACAGACTTGTTTTCAAATTTAAAAAAATTTAAAAACACGGAAAAGTGGTGCATGCATATATATTCACCCCCTTTGCTATGAAGCCCCTAAATAAGATCTGGTGCAACCAATTACCTTCAGAAGTCACATAATTAGTTAGATTGCACACACGTGGACATTATTTAAGTGTCACATGATCTGTCACATGATCTCAGTATGTATACACCTGTTCTGAAAGGCCCCAGAGTCTGTAACACCACTAAGCAAGCGGCCCCACGAAGACGAAGGAGCTCCCCAAACAGGTCAGGGACAAAGTTGTGGAGAAGTACAGCTCAGGATTGGGTTATAAAACCCCCCGAAACTTTCAACATCCCACGGAGCACCATTAAATCCATTACTAGAAAATGGAAAGAATATGGCACCACAACAAACCTGCCAAGAGAGGACCGCCCACCAAAATTCACAGACCAGGCAAGGAGGGCATTAATCAGAGAGGCAACAAAGAGACCAAAATAACCCTGAAGGAGCTGCAACGCTCCACAGCGGAGATTTGAGTATCTGTCCATAGGACTACTTTAAGCAGTACACTCCACAGAGCTGGGCTTTACGGAAGAGTGGCCAGAAAAAAACCATTGCTTCAAGAAAAAAATAAGCAAAGACGTTTGGTGTTAGCCAAAAGGAATGTCGGAGACACCCCAAACATATGTAAGAAAGTACTCTTGTCAGATGAGACTAAAATTCTGCTTTACTTGAGGGAATACTTGAGGGAAACCTGTTTCAGTCTTCCAGAGATTTGAGACTGGGACAGAGGTTCACCTTCCAGCAGGACAATAACCCTAAGCATACTGCTAAAGCAACACTCGAGTGGTTTAAGGGGAAACATTTAAATGTCTTGGAATGGCCTAGTCAAAGCCCAGACCTCAATCCAATTGAGAATCTGTGGTATGACTTAAAGATTGCTGTACACCAGTGGAATCCATCCAACTTGAAGGAGCTGGAGCAGTTTTGCCTTGAAGAATGGGCAAAAATCCCAGTGGCTAGATGTGCCAAGCTTATAGAGACATACCCCAAGAGACTTGCAGCTGTGATTGCTGCAAAAGGTGGCTCTACAAAGTATTGACTTTGGGGGGGTGAATAGTTAAGCATGCTCAAGTTTTCTGGTTTTTGTCTTATTTCTTGTTTGTTTCACAATAAAAAAATATTTTGCATCTTCAAAGTGGTAGGCATGTTGTGTAAATCAAATGATACAACCCCCCCCAAAATCAATTTTAATTCCAGGTTGTAAGAAAAATGCCAAGGGTGGTGAATACTTTCACACAGGACTGTAAATCTAAAATAGTACCTAAAACCTGCTAAAACACCTTGATACCCTTGAACAATGATGAATGTTAGCAGCAGAGCATAGTGTTCTCAGTCTTCTCATTTGGCTGATGGAGTACTGGGCAGGGAGATGTATTACCCTGCTTACCTGCCCTCCATCACCGCCACCAACCCAGCCATCCTCATTCATCATTTACCAGGGAATGGTAAATCTCCAGGACTCGTGTGACTTGTGTGTCCCTCCCTCCGCCATGCTGCGGCCAATACAAACCACAGGACAGGGTCAACACTCTGACACCCCTACCTGACACCCTTTATATCCCTCCAAAATAACGCACCCCCATGTCCCATTAAGAATATGTAATTCGCAGCGTAGAGGTTCCTAGAGGTCCCAGAGGTTATTGATAGATTTACCTTTCCCTTGTCATCCAGTTAATGACCGTTATCAGTACAATAACTCAATGTATTGTGACTGCCATGTGACAGTGAGACAGAAAGAGAGAAGGTCATTTTGTGTCCCGGTCTCTGGTCCTACTATTACTCTGACAGTCAGTCAGGGTTAATTACTGCTATTAGAGGAGCCGTACATCTTACAGTTTCATCCAGGGAGCTGCAGCTGCACCCGGGTTGTATCGCAGTAATGGGTTGGGCAAGGTCAGGGTTTCATGTAAAATTGATACACTGAAACATATTAGACAGAAATGGGAGAGGAGTAGGCTGTAAACCTTTTACAGTATCTGCCGTAATCAGATGTGTGGTCTCATAAAGCTGTGTGAGAACAGAAGCTACTGCATAGACTTGTAAAACCAGAGTGGCCTAACCCTTCCTTTAAAATTTACTGCACAATCAATGTGGCACTCCTCCTTCCCACAATGCAATGCGGTCCTTGTGTAATGTGAGTGAGGGTGATCAATCATTCCTCCTTGAGCTCAGAACAGTGTGTAATAAACACACACATACCTCCCACATGTGAAGACTCACAAAGTACCCACTGGGCACAGATGTCACATCAACATATAGTTTTTATTTACATTTGGTTGGGTTGTCAACTAACGTGAATTCAACCTGAAATCAACAAAACATTTCACCATGTCATTGGATTAGGTTAAAAGCTGGGTGAAAAAAAGACGAAATTCCTTTATGTTGATAACTTTTTTTCAAATCCAATCAGTTTTCCACGTTGATTCAATGTCATCACATTACATTTTTGTTGTTGAAATTATGTGGAAACAATATTGATCCAATACGTTTTTGCCCACTGGGTATACGCAATGTTGGCATTCAAACACATGCAAAATTAAACAACAGAGAAAAAACTATATTTATCAAACAAAAAACAACAACATTATTCCAGGGGGAATATCTCTAGCAAAATTCTAGTTGCAGATTCAGTTGCAATATATTCTATATTTCGAGACCTTGGGACTATATGGTTCTATCTGAAATATTTGTAAAAAATGAGTTAGTCATAGTGTATCTTTATTTTAGGTGGTTCTTCATATGTCTGTGAGTTAGACTTTGGAAGAAAAAAAAATTACTAGAAAGTTCTATCTCCATAAATCCATTTAAACTTGGCGCTAAAAGGTTCTATCTGCAATCCAATCACAAGCCTGAACAAATACAGACAGACCAATCAGAACCAGTCTTTTCCATCTCCCTCTAAGTATGGTCTAGGCTAGTCTAGCCAGCAATATTGGCACGCAAGCAAAAAACAACACTGTCAGAAATGTTTTAATAAATTATGTTGTCACATCGTTGTTCAGGGATGACATTAATTAGTCTGATGATCATAACACATTTCCCCTCTAGAGTCTAAGCCCTGTCTAACCTATTTAACACCTTATTTTAGGCACTAAACTACTTTCATACAGTTGAATTCGGAAGTTTACATACATCTTAGCCAAATACATTTAAACTCCGTTTTTCACAATTCCTGACATTTAATCCTGGTAAAGATTCCCTGTCTTAGGTCAGTTAGGATCACCACTTTATTTCAAGAATGTGAAATGTCAGAATAATAGTAGAGAGAATGATTTATTTCATCACATTCCCAGTGGGTCAGAAGTTTACATACACTCAATTATTATTTGGCAGCATTGCCTTTAAATTGTTTAACTTGGGTCAAAAGTTTTGGGTAGCCTTCCACAAGCTTCCCACATAAAGTTGGGTGAATTTTGGCCCATTCCTCCTGACAGAGCTGGTGCAACTGAGTCAGGTTTGTAGGCCTCCTTGCTCGCACATGCTTTTTCAGTTCTGCCCACAAATCTTCTATGGGATTGAGGTCAGGGCTTTGTGATGGCCACTCCAATACTTGTGGAGGTCTACAATTTATTTTCTGAGGTCTTAGCTGATTTCTTTTGATTTTCCCATGACGTCAAGCAAAGAGGCACTGAGTTTGAAGGTAAGCCTTGAAATACATCCACAGGTACACCTCCAATTGACTCAAATGATGTCAATTAGCCTATCAGAAGCTTCTAAAGCCATGACATAATTTTCTGACATTTTCCAAGCTGTTTAAAGGCACAGTCAACTTAGTATATGTAAACTTCTGACCCACTTGAATTGTGATACAGTGAATGATAAGTGAAATAATCTGTCTGTAAACAATTGTTGGAAAAATGACATGTGTCATGCACGAAGTAGATGTCCTAACCGACTTGCCAAAAATATAGTTTGTTAACAAGACATTTGTGGAGTGGTTGAAAAACTAGTTTTAATGACTCCAACCTAAGTGTATGTAAACTTCCAACTTCAACTGTATGTATTTCCATAAATGTTTTCAACTTGTACTGAGGTACCTTCAGACAAGTCTTGTGAGGCCAACATGTACAAGACATTTGTGGAGTGGTTGAAAAACTAGTTTTAATGACTCCAACCTAAGTGTATGTAAACTTCCAACTTCAACTGTATGTATTTCCATAAATGTTTTCAACTTGTACTGAGGTACCTTCAGACAAGTCTTGTGAGGCCAACATGTACGTATTCGTGAGAGACTCACCTTTCCATAGAGGGGTCATATTTGTATGTAGCCCAAACTGATCGAACGCTACAGACAGAAGTTGGCAGATCTGCAGTGCCAACTTCAGATGAGTCCCGTGACCCTTGTGGCGGTCATAGAGCAAAATGGAGAACACCATCGTGTTCGTGAGAGTCTCGTCTTTCCATAGAGGTGTCATGTTTTGTAGGTCAAACTGCTACAGACGTTTTTGTGAGAATCGCTGTAGCTCTGCCACCTTTTACTGCAAATGTGGAAGGGTGGATTGAGACGCATCGAATGCAAAAAAAATAAGAAGTCTCTATCTTAAACAGACAGACTTTTATGGGGATTCTTTGTATTATGCTAATTAAAATTCTGCCAAGCTGCAGAAATCGACTCTATCTCGTTAAATAGTGTTATTCTATAGTTTATTCAAATAGCTACAGTTTTCTTAAAAACTGAACATGTCTAATTCAGAAGTGTCAGGTAGAACCTCTTTGGCTGAAGCCAGATGGACATACATGTAGATGCGGTAAAAAGGTCAATCGAACTTGACCAAAACAATTGAATTGCCATGGAAACGCATGGGGGAAAGGGCCATGGGGAAAGATCCCGAATCTCCTCGTTTTCCCCCAGAAAAATGTGTCTACATTAAGCTATTGTTTATATGTGTGTTTCACACTATGTTGAAGTAAAAATTGGAGTAATGCTTGTATTGTTGTCAACCCCAATGTCTATGTCATCATCACTAATCAACTGCATTAGTTAAAAACTACTTTGACTATCACCACTATTTCCTGTATGCTAGCTATGCTAACCAGTTTATGTGAATGGGATCTAGCATTTAGCAGTTACTTCTTCTAAACCTGAAAGGGGACAACTTCTAAATGTTGTGTAGCAAAACAGCCAAATATATCCAAATCGGACTTAAGTAATCACATCGTGGGCCTGTTACAACACATCAATCATGACGATTTGACGAATATCCACTTTGTTAGATCAGATTTGTTGATTGTTCCCCAATCTGGGCAATGCAACTGTCTGCATTCCATTGACTCCTTTAAAGCATCTATTTCAGAGCCATAAGGTTCTATCTGTGATTGCACCCCCCTAAAAAAACTGATTTACAAATGTCTCAGGATTTTGTTACTCTGCGGCTTTTGGTACATTTAAGGTGAGCACCCTAATGTGTTATGAAAGAAGAATTCACTACAAAATAGTTCTGATATCTGGGATGTGAAAATATTGATGCTCAATATCTCAGAACTATGCTTTGCACAGATAGAACCTTGTAGTCCCAAGGTCAGGATTTGTGTAAGCACAGGTGCTTGGCATAGAGGAAGTGAAATGGGTCACTTCCTCCTCTGTCTTACCTCACTCCACTCTGAGGGTTCAGTGAGAGCAGAGGGAACCACTGGCCTTGCAGAGTATGTCTGTCGTAACACACTAACCTACCCACAATCTTCACTCAAGAGCAGAGACAGACACCCTAACTGAGGTGGTCCATAGTGACCATAGCTATGTCAATGGGATATACAGGGACAACTACTCTACTTCCATGATCAAAGTAAGGTGACTGAAATACACTCCTCATTAAGAATGCATCCCAGAATACATGAGTCATATGTGGATGTAATGTGGTGCAAACTGTAATGTGTGAAAGGAGATGAGGAGGAATCAAGCTTCCTGTAGAGGGAGGGAGGGAGGGAGGGAGGGAGGGAGGGAGGGAGGGAGGGAGGGAGGGAGGGAGGGAGGGAGTAAGCACCAGGGTCGCTCTCTTTCCATCTGTGTCATGCATTCACACACATACACAAATGTACATGTGTTTCGAACACAGAGGAAGGCGGAAGAAGAAGCGCCATGGTCTATTTTAGGATACCTCCCCACCCCAGCCCACCCCTCCACCCCAAAAAAGGTATGAGACTGGGAGTGGGAGGGTGCTCTGTTCTTATCCAACAGTTGCTAGCGGACTGAGAATGGAACACGAGAGCTTGGCATTCCTTTTGTTTCACAACACATACTGTAGGGATGACTTCATCCAATGACCTGATCCCTGATCCTGACCCCACCCTGGTTCTTTGTCACGCCATTGTTTCAAACAGAACTAAGAGGTATGCTAGATATTAAACATGTCAAACCTTTCATGTATCCTTCATGTATTTACTTCAGGTTTCATCCTATTTTGTCAATACTGTGCATGTAATTTAATCTCAACCATCTGCATGGAGTGTGTGAGTGGAAATATGGAAGCTTTTGATTAAAGGCCATGGAGTTATGCAGCTGCTTGACAGTTTCAATTTCCTCATGATTATTGTCATTATACTCCCCCTTAACAATCAATAACATAAATATTACCCACATATACACACACACACACACACACACACACACACACACACACACACACACACACACACACACACACACACACACACACACACACACACACACACACACACACACACACACACACACACACACACACACACACACACACACACACACACACACACACACACACACACACACACACGCACACACACACACATGCCATTGGTGTGACTATTTTGCATATGTAACAATCAAGTATTCCTATTGGAGGATTAATGTATCATGTGATTTTGAATTGCGTATTTAAACCCCCCTGTTTTTGTGCTCCAGACTGCCGGCCACAGGAAGCAATGCAGTCCAAAGGCATGGTGGATCGTTGTTGCAACAGAGCTTAAAGGTCCAATGCAGCCATTTTTATCTCAATGTCAGATCATTTCTGGGTAACAATTAAGTACCTTACTGTGATTGTTTTCAACTAATATGGTCAAAAAGAAACAAAAATAACTTCTTAGCCAAGAGAAATTTCTCAACCTATAATTTTGCTAGGACTGTCTGGGAATGGTCTGAGTGGAGATGGGAAAACTGAAAACTAGCTGCTATTGGCAGGTAGGTTTTTAACTTTCTTTCTTATTGGTCTATTAACTTATTTACCACCTGGTGATGTCACCAGACAGGCCTAAACTCCATCCCACCAAAACAGGTGGTCTTTTCAAACAGCTCTTACACTAAAAGCACATTATCATCGTTTCCACAATCCCAGCCTCATAGTGTGGAAATAAATATAAATCACAGGAAAATCACATTTTTTACTACACTGGACCTTTTTTTACTACTAAGGCTGAAATGATTGATGAGAGGACATGGCAAATCTACTTTGTGCTGTACTGTATGACTAAGTCTGATAAAAGATGGAGTTCATTAAAAGTCAAGAGAAAATGGTATATGGAAATGAAGCATTTTAACTGAATTGTGAAAACGAATTGAGAATGTGTTGAAACTTGATTACTGAAACAGTGACTATTGAAAACCATGCCTTGTGAAAATAAATGTGGAAAACGATCATTTTTGTTGTCTGCCTCTGCTTCCGTCTGCCTGCTCAACCCAGACTCTAGAATCTGTCACCCTGTGACACACACTTTTCTGCTCTCTCTCCTCAATGCCTCTGCAGCAGAAACCTGTCACTGACCTTGGCTTCCATGGCAACCAGCCCTGTAGATGGTTCCCATCATTCTTCACTCTGAAAGCTCAAGTGACATCTTTTGTGCCATGTGATCTGAGAGTTAACAGAGAGGTGGGGTCAACTCATCTCAAGTGAGACCTTTCTCACCAGCAAGATGAAATAAAAAAAATCCCCACTACGGTATAAATGATCAAAGTCAGGGCAATGTAAAGGATAATGCTACTTAGTGTGCCACCTGCATGCAATCTAAACCAGGGCTGTTCAGTAAGGTCACACATTTCTGCATCTGCTAATCAATGAAGAATCTCGTAATTCCTCTGTATGCAACATTCCACTCCTTACAATCCTAAGTCAACATATTGATCCACCAACACATATTAATATGCACATCACACACTCTGATACGGAGCATCTACAGTTCAAACGGATCATGATAGTGATTACCCTGCTCCTTGCCAGCTCCTATACAGACAGTGAGGTCTTTGTCTCTCTTAAAGGCAATGGAAGCACATGTGACTCTGTTTGAGGTGTTCTTCACTGAGAAGGACAAACTGTCATGTCCTCCACTGCACAACAGGGATAAGATAAACCTCCTCCAAGGACCCCTTCTGTCTAGAAACTGCACAGAATGTGAAAAGGCCCCATTTGATTATCAAATTAGCACTGGTCTGTGGACAGATATGACAGTAATTGTCCTTCAGGCTTTGAACTGAACAGCACAATCCTCTTATTAACGCTCCTCCTCAGTTATAATGAAGGCAACTCATCTACCACGGTTGAACACAGAAGCCGCCACTTTTAGCAATAGAACAACACTATAATGACATTAATTTATGGAAATATAAGATTCTCACATCCATACAGCAACCAGACATATAAAAAAGGAGGGAGAAAATATGAAATATGAAATGTGGTGGCTGTGTTTAGTCTAGACTAGAGGGTAGCTCCGGGTAACTCATCACTTTGATTCAGGTGGCATTTTCCTTTTTTCACATCATATTGTATGACCTATTTTCGAAATTAAGAAACCAAAATAGGATGAATTATACAATGGGCCACATTAACATACACCTGTGTAAACTTTTCACCTGTTATTAGACCTACAGAAGAAAAGAAAATAACCTAGTAACTAAAATAAATAGGCTACCGCTTAAAACCCCTTTCTCCTAATCTGTATTCCCTATTTAATCGTTTCTTTCTACCTTACATGATAATAATCCGTAAAAATGTTGCATTGAGCTACTGGGTTGAAAACTAATGGACTTGGCTCGAGGTCGGTGCTGTGTTTGTCATAGCGCATCTCGTGAGCGCCCTCCCAGTAATAAATCAGAAGGCTGTTGCTTCTCTCTCTTTGTTACGGCATAGAAAGCTTGACATCATTCGGCTGTGGTCTACTCTGCTTGAAGCACTTCCGAATTAGCTTTGTTTATATGAATTATAGCCAATTGATAGGCTACTATTTTGCATCGACGTCGTGGATCCATTTGCTGTTCAACCTGCGACATTTCTCAATATCGCCTTTGATCTTCTTCAGTTTACGCATTGAGAGGGAGCACAAGGTAAAATAAAGCTTGTGGATACGCAGAGAGGTCTTCTGGATGTTGAGCAGGTTTCTATAGGTTTTGAAAATGAAACAATGTTGCATTTATTATCTTAAATATGCAAGTTTGTAAATGTATCTTATTGAGTCAGATTATGGCATCAGCAGATAAAAAAGTACTCTGCTTTTTTTATGTAGCCATAGACTATTGTACATTATGCAGTGCTTTTTGTGACTAATGTGGCTAGAGGTGTAGGCTGTAGGCAGTGTGTCCAATGTTTAACATGTGTTAGTGAATGAAACAAGCATGGAGATGAAGGAAGGATTTGTACAGAGATGCATGAAGTTCAACTCATGATTGGAATTATTGTAGATGTCCTGTGGTGCAATGCACCCAGGTAAGTGTACCAAGTGTGTATGGGTAAAGTACATTACTGGTTTGTAGTGCATTTACTCTGCTTGACAGCCCACATGTGTGAGTTATGATTAAGTCATATGGTTGTTAATGTTATAGCTAGGTGTTGGCATAATTTTTGCCAGGGGACACTACAAATATCAAGGTGAGTGTAGACAATGTGCTGCTGACCTCCCATAAAAGATGTGATGAATAACATTACAATACTTTATTTCAGCACATGGTCGTTTGAGGGTGTATGTCATATGCAGCCTAAATGCTGCATTTGGAAAACAAGGATTCCCTATCAAAAAATACATCCAACATCCTCCACCATGCTTGCACCTGACATGGTGGATGGGCAACTCTCTGGTTCCCATTGTGCCATAGCAGGAGTGTCTATTAAGGGGCTCTTTGCCCTTCTGGTCCTGACTCTCCTACTGCCTCCAGGAGCAATGACCAGCTCCAAACCTATTACCTGCCACAAAACCTGTTTGTGCGCTAGCAACATCGTCAGCTGCTCCAAGATGAACCTGACCGGAATCCCCATGGCTCTGCCTCGCTACACCGCTGTGCTGGACCTTAGCTTCAACCAAATCAGTAAACTGAAAGCTGAATGGACCCCGGTCAAGCTCAGCAAGCTGCACAGTCTCCTGCTCAGCCACAACGGCCTCACCTTCCTCTCCTCTGAGGCTTTTCTGTACGTCACATGGCTGCGTTACCTGGACCTGTCCTCAAACGGCCTGAAAATCCTGGAAGAGTTCATTTTCGAGCCCCTGGAGCACCTGGAGGTGCTTTTGCTTTACAACAACCACATCTCCCAGATCGACCGCACCGCCTTCTCGGGCCTCAACAGCCTGCAGAAGCTCTACCTCAGCCAGAACCAGGTGAAACGCTTCCCCTTGGAGCTGGTTAAGGAGAGGAACCGGCTTGAGAAGCTCATACTACTGGACGTGTCCACCAACCGGGTTAAACTCCTGCCCATACAGGAGCTCCAGGTCCTGCCTGCCTGGATCAAGAATGGTCTCTACTTCCACAACAACCCACTGCCCTGCAGCTGTGAGCTGTACAGCATGCTGGCCCGCTGGCACCTCCAGGAGCTCAGCTCCGCCACTGACTTCAGGGACGACCACACCTGTCTACTCCCAGGTACGCAGAAGGAGAAGGTGCTTACCTTGGAGCTTAACAAGGTCCATCTAAATTGCAGTGCTGTGACCATCATAGGTGAGGAGGCCTATCTAGAGCAGGTTTTAAACCTGGGCTGTGACACCAGGCAGAGGGACATGCTGAAGAGCTGGGTCTTGCCCGGCAATGTGCAGGTGTCCTCTGGGAACCAAAGTGCTAGGGTCCTCAGCGACGGCAGTCTGCAGATCGGGCCCCTCACGCTAGAGGACTCTGGGGTCTACACCTGTTACGCAGTGGGGGACTCCCTCAACGAGACTCTGTATGTGACTGTGGAGGTGCACAACACCACTCAGGCTGGAGGGCATGAGGGCATGAAGACAGCTTACACCACGCTGGTGGGCTGTCTGGCCAGTGCGGTGATGGTGCTCATCTACCTCTACCTCACACCCTGTCGCTGCTTCTGCTGCTCAGGCCAGGGCCTGGACAAGAGGGCTCTGGGGGACAGCCTCCACTCTTCCACTGTCAGCGTTTCTCCCACCCATGAGGACACAGGCCCAGAGGGAGGCGGAGGAGGAGGGGGGGCCTTTGATAAGCCTCCTTTCAACAGGCATGTGGCCTTCCCGGACCCAAAGGGCCTGATCGAGCAGAATGGGCGACTGAGCCCATGTGGGGAGGAGGAGGAGGAGTGGCAGGAGGAGGACAGAGGAAGACAGGGACAGAGAAGAAAGTCAGATGCGGAGTCTCTGAGCTCTGTGTGCTCGGACACCCCTATTGTGGTGTGAGAGGGTGTTTCGCTTCAACTAGAAGATCTTTCACATCAAAACATTTGGGGGAGGGGGAGGATGGGCGACTCAGCTGCCTCAGTAGGACTGTGACTTAATTATTAAGCAGAAAGAGGCTATCCACTTCCCATATGCATCAGTTCAGTAGGGCAAGTAGCTTTACGTAGTGGTATTACACTATCTTGTCTTTTTATAAGACAAGAACTTTCAACCAAATGAGGATTCATTCTCACTAATTTATTATGTAGCAATCTGTGTTCATCAAATGCTTCAATCTCTATGTTTTAAAATACCAATATTGTTAATGCTTTCCAGTGATAAGGGGCACAAAAACATTACGAGTTGTAACTGAATTCATGTAACCAATAGAAGCAGCATTAAAATCTATTTAATGCAATAGACACAACATTGCTCCAATACATCTGTGCTGCTGTGAAGCCTGGATCACCAGGCTAAGAATAGTCTCTGTCACTTAATCACTATAAGGTGGGGAATGCTAGTGGGACAGTGTGTGCCTGGGACAGAAAGGATATTTGTTAGCAGCCAAGCCCAGTCCTACCAAAGGGAGTTGTTGTGACAATCCACTGAGTACTTCTGGGTATGGGTTCAAGTCCCAAACCAAATGGACAAATGCCTACTGGGCGATCGTCTCATAAACACAGTCAGAAATAGCAGCCAGTAGTACAGCTAATATGCTAGCCCACTTAGCGCCCCTGCCACAGCTGAGCATTGGATGTAAACACAACTCTAGCACAGGAACAACATATACTGTGTCATCCTGTCATTCACTTGTATTGCTAAACAGACACAACTGCACCTAGAAGATTAAGGACGGATGTAGGTGGTATAATACAAAGGTCATTGATATTATGCCAGCAAGATGAGCTTGGGAAAAATGGTCAACAAACAGTCAGATGTTAATTTTACCCATCTGTTTATCAAGATGGTTTGAGCTCTTGTTTTGAAGCTGAACCTTATGATGTAGCTCTGCTCAGTCACCCAGTTGTAAGCTATGGGGTTTTCTTAACGTGCTTCATTAGATATTACCGAACCTTGACTGACAGCTTTTCAACCTGAGTATCTCTGTCCCTCTTAACTTGAAATCAGGTGCCATTGTAATTGAAGTACCTTGATGGAGGCACTTACTGCGGTGCTGTTTTAGAGGGACCTCTTTGAAGACAGACTCCCACCTCTTATGACCATGTACTCAAACCTATAGTATAAGCTGAAAGGCACTTTATTAACTCACACTAAAGCAGTTACTGAACACAAATACCAAAATATGTGCCACTAACATTTTCAGAGTAGACTTTCTTATGATCCATTCATGTCTATCCATTCTGCCTACTCAGGGTCATATAGTTTCATATGTATGCGTACTACACATTATCCAACTATCACATACTATATATTAATCAGATGTTTAATATTATGTATCTCTACAGTATTAATAGTTATGTAAAGATGTTGAAAAATACTGTGGATGAGTTTTTGCATACTAGCCAGATAATGTTATATGAGAATATTATCTTAACCTATACTCTTGTTATGCTTTGAAGACCCTTAAATTAGACAATTTTCTGGCATTGTATGATTGACATGGTCATTTCTGATAGAAGCTATTGGACCTCTGGCTCTTCTGTTTAAAGACTTATAATTTTTTCCAGGTGAAGAAAATGTATAATTTCGGACCAAGCAATGAATTACTTCAAATATGCAAAGAGTAACGTGCGTAGTCTCCTATGATACTCAAAAAGGGAATCAGCTGAGTAATTGTTATTTGTATCGATATGTAAAAGTATTATGTGTCTTTGTTGTAGTCATTTCTCGTGATGTTCTGCGTTTACCTACTGTACGTCTGTGTTACTTACTATATTAAGAATACTTCAATGTCTCTACTCACTGCATATTGTTGGGTCAAGTACAAATGCATTAATCTGTAATGACAATCTTTTGTCAGAATCTCTCCTATGCTCTCAAATGTCTTCCTGTTCATCCACTGTACCTATAGCTGTCAACTGTATTCACAACCTTATAAAGATCCAAGCCAAGAAGTGTGATGATGCTGTGTTTTCTAGGATAGGGGCACTCAAGACATACATAACATGAAGTTGAAACATCTCAATATCTGAATTGATGCTTTATAACAGCCCTCCTTGCGATTTAGTGTTTTCTGTTCCTCTGTGATGTGAGCCTGAATATCAGGCTTCACTGAGCCAAATGGCATGCCACTCCACTGGCTTCTGTTTCTATAATACCCTAATGACATGCACTGTGGTCACTGGGGGATGAAATGCTAGAGCTCACAGACCACTGAGGTGGAAACTCATCTTGCTCGGGAAGCAGTGTGTATTGCACTCATCTGTCCATTTACTTTCTTCAGGCACTGTTTGATGCAAGCTCTTTATTCTTCCTATGTGCACACCATCACGTCCCATATGTCATTTACAGGTAACTCAATAACAGGTCGACTGAAGGAAGGACAGTGTGTTTCTGTGTGCATTTGTGTTTATCACCAACCTGAACTACTGTACTCAATGTCATTATGAATTAAGTGTCCGTCTCTGCAGAAGAAAGTGTAAATGAAGACTTCTACTAGATTAATTAAGAGGACTGGAGAGGGATGTCCAAAAACCCTGTGCATCCCAAATGGCCCGCTATTCCTTATACAGTACACTACTTTGGACCAGGGTCCATAGGGCTCTGGCCAGGGAATAGGGTGCCATTGGGATGCAATCCCTGATTCAGTCACGCCAGATGTCTTATATTACTATATTGACCCTCACCAGCAGCAAAACCATCCAGGTCTTTGTAATTTACATTTTACATTTACATTTTAGTAATTTAGCAGACGCTCTTATCCAGAGCGACTTACAGTAGAGTGCATACATTTTATTACATTTTTACATACTGAGACAAGGATATCCCTACCGGCCAAGAGCAGACGCTCTTATCCAGAGCGACTTACAGTAGAGTGCATACATTTTATTACTTTTTTTTTTTTTTTTTACATACTGAGACAAGGATATCCCTACCGGCCAAACCCTCCCTACCGGCCAAACCCTTCCTAACCCGGACGACGCTATGCCAATTGTGCGTCGCCCCACGGATCTCCCGGTTGCGGCCGGCTGCGACAGAGCCTGGGCGCGAACCCAGAGACTCTGGTGGCGCAGCTAGCACTGCGATGCAGTGCCCTAGACCACCGCGCCACCCGGGAGATCTGTAATGGAGTGACAAGTTCGATTAAACTGGGTGATTTAAAGCAGCAGATGTTCTGAATGAACAACAATACATTGGTATCCCCCTCTCTCTAAAAAGGACTAGATCATACAGGGTTTATAGTGGATAGATGCTAAGATTACTGCACATTAATGAATGCATGATATTTTCACTGCAAGAGGTCTATGGCCTTGCTGTAACATACTGTACAATATGTATTATTGTCACATATAGTGGTAAAAAATTACACATTTCCATCTTGTAGATATTCAAGCATAGTTTATAATTAGAACCGTTTGACCTGCAGAGGAAATGTAAATACGACCTGAATCCATCTAAGATGACGTGGTTAATGCCAGTCAGTGGCTGCTGATGATGAATGATTGGCATGTGGTTGTATGTGTGTGGACGGAATTCAAAAGAGGATGACTCATCCTTTCTCTGTAAGCCCCCTCCTGACTCAATTAAATGAATAGCAACATATATAGTGTCTATTTGAGTTTCTAGGGGTTGTTATGCCATCTAGTGGGCAGCATTGTGAATTATTGAGCTCAACATACAGTCTGACACCAGAGGAGAACACTCAAGTTTATATGGAGGATGGGACAATAAACAGTTACAACAGTTATCTGGTTAATCTGAATGAAAATCCATTTCAAGTGTCAAACAGACAACACATTTGAAAAACAGCATAATAGACTTAATCAATCATTAATCGGATACAGGTTAACTTTGTTTTATTTGCATAATTGGAACAATTGCATAGTAGTGGAGATTTTTTCATTTTCCATTACCCATGTCTGATGTTCACTTCAGATGTAAACAGAAGTGGAGTGAAGATGGTTGGGCTGGTGAATCTCTCTCAGTCTGAGATGCAGACAGGTATGGTGTCAGGGCACCAGCAGGGTTGTCAGTATCAGTCTGACTCTGGACTCTTTTTAGCCTGGGCCAAGCCCACCCAGTTCTGGTCTCTGTTGAAGACAGTGTAGAACTGCCTCATGAAGACCTCACCCAGAATCCACTGATCATTGTCCCAGGTGCCAAAACCAGTAGTACAGCTGGAGCCATACTGGAGGGAGAAGAGATGGAGTATGACTTCCAGGTGGAAAAGTTTCTCAACATTGTTGACTTCCTTACATTGCAACAATTATTAAATTACCGTAATAGCATTGGCACATCTGTGGTTATTTTAACTGGCATGATTCTTTAAATATCACTAAAATAGTATGATATTGCACTCAAATACATGCTCAAATGGAACATTAGACTACATTTTAGAGCTACTTACTGGGAAAACATAGGTTGATGCTGGGAGAATGAAGCCGAATCCATTGATGTTGAAGGTAATCTCAGGCATGCGCTTTATGTTACTGCAACTCACGATACCCTGTAAAGAAGTGAGGAATGTTTATTTTTTATTTTATCCTGAAAACTTTTACAGAGCCACGTTCATTAGTAACATAAATAATTTCCACCTCAGTTATTAGAAATCTGAAAAACTTAACAAATATCCATTACAAAACTGTGTTCATAAGACTGAGATCCAGTGAAACCCACCTGTTCGCTGAAGGCTCCCACCCAGCCATTGATGTTATTGACGTCCCTGGTAGGCCCTAGGATCTCAGTGGTGCCAGAGTCTACTACAGCTTGGCAGCCTGCTGCACACGCCACAGTATTCCCATTGATAGTAATACTGCAACAAGCAGAGCACATTCAGCAGAGCATCACTATTCTGTAATCATCAACAACAAAAGTAGGCCTAACACCAGTGACTGATCATCCTTAATGAGTTTGAACTTGGCTGGTATCTTGTGTGGGAAAATTATCATCTTCAATTCTGTTACACATACACTCACAAACACTAGCCGTCCATAATATTACCTGTCTACAGTGATCTGCCAGTAGCCAGTAGGTTGAGAGATGGGAATCCATTGGATGCTTCCTGTGAAGTAGGAGGGGTCAGTTCCTCCCAGGATTAACATACTGCCATCTACAGAGCTGGGAAGAAGAATTTACATGTTCATCACATAGAAGGACTTAGTAAACATCAGCAGATCATACCCCCCTCGTCCCCGACCCCTCCTCCCAACCGTCTACTTATTCCTCCAATGAAATCTCACCTGGTCAGATAGATGGAGAACAGGTCTTGAGGGATCTTTCCTTGTTTCCAAATGTTGTCAAATACAGGAGTACCTCCGTTAATTGACTGCTGGTCGGGGAAGGCCAGGCCCAGAATCCCATCCCATGGTAAGTTATCCAGGAAAGCATCCTCCACCAGACTCAGGCCAAAGATCTGGTTTGTCACATACAAGTCACCGAACTGAGGGGAAAAAACAGTCACACACACACATCCTCTCAAAATGCTGGTGGTGACACATTTCAAAGGCCTAGTGAAGTAAAGAATGCAATTTTCCTATGTTTTATATACACTGAGTGTACAAACATTAAAAACACCTGCTCTTTCCATGACATAGACTGGCCGTAAATCCACTTCAATTAGTGTAGATGAAGGGAGGAGACAGGTTAAAGAAGGATTTTTAAGCCTTGAGACAATATTGAGACATGGATTGTGTATGTGTGCAATTCAGAGGGTTAATGGGCAAGACAAAACATTTAAGTGCTTTTGAATAGGGTATAGTAGTAGGTGCCAGGCGCACCGGTTTGTGTCAAGAACTGCAACGCTGCTGGGTTTTTCATGCTCAACAGTTTTCCATGTATATCAGGAATGGTCCACCACCCAAAGGACATCTAGCCAACTTGACACAACTGTGGAAAGCATTGAAATCAACATGGGCCAGGATCCCTGCCATCCCTGTGGAATGCTTTCGACACCTTGTAGAGTACATGCCCTGATGAATTGAGGCTGTTCTGAGGGGAGGGGGGGGGGTGCAACTCAATATTAGGAAGGTGTTCTTAATGTTTTATACACACTTTGAGGTTGGAATAATAGTGTTAAATTGTGAAAATTATGATAATGCCCTTTTAGTGTAAGAGCTGTTGGAAAATACATTTCTGCCTGTTTTGTTGGGATGGAGTTATGGCCTGCCTGGTGACGTCACCAGGCATTAAATTAGTTAATAGGCCAATAAGAAAGAGTCCCAAATAACAGCTAGTTTTCAGTTTTCCCCTCCCTACTCAGACCAATATCAGAAAGTCCTGGCAAAAGTCTTGCTTGAGAAATTGCTCTTTGTTAAGAAGCTATTTTTGTTTCTTTTTGACAATTTTAATTGAAAACAGTCACAGTAAGGTACTTCATTGTTACCCAGAAATGATTTGATATTGAGATGAAAATGGCTAAATTGTACCTTTAAGAATGAAAAGTTGTAGGGGAGAGTGGGGTAAGTTGATTCAAAGGGGTAAGTTGAGCAACCTTTGTTTCTAGGAAACCATACACAAAATGTATAATTTGACCAAATATTTAGGAAGAGGTCATCATTTCAAGTTAGGTCCAAAAAACAGATTTTCATCAAGTCAAATTAATTTGTGTTAGAGGTTTCATGATGCTTGTAACTAAACCAAAGTAGATATTTTTTTAACGATTGTTCTATACATCAGTTTGGGTCTCTATAAGCTTCAATGTGAGGTCCTAAACTTAGCATGAAAGTGCAGTGTAGCTGTGTGGACTAATATAGTCTAAATGTTTGCCTTGGGTTAAGTTGAGCCAATTGCCATGGGGTAAGTTGAGCCGATGGTTGAGCCAATGGCAAGTTCAGCAAATTGAAGTATTTTCTTCTCAGTGTTAAAAAAGTATAAAGTGTTTGTTAGGTCTTAAGCCAGTGTTAAAATATGCTTAAAATAATAAAAAGTCAAAAAAGCGATTGTGATTGTGTTGAATTGTGTTTGGGAAATAAAAAAGTTAAACTTGGTTTTAAAAAGGTAGTGGTAATATTTAATTTAGTCCAGAAATGTGAGTGTCATACTGAGAGTACATATAGTGTTACATTACCAATGTTGGAGAAAGTAAATAGATATTTCTGTTTCTCACTTTTACGGTGTCATATCCCACATCCCCTGTCATGTAACCAGTGACATATTGGATGGAGAAAGTCTCTGAGCTGGGCTGGAATGTGGAGGATGCTGTATTGTTGAACCTGGCATGGTTGTCTGGTGAGGGTGGGAGGGAGAGAGGAATAGACATGATTTAAATCAACATTTTTAACAAAGAATCAAAGGATAAAATGTCATGTTTAGATACAGTTCCACAACTAGTTACTATTTCATTGTTTCCCGGTTGTGTATTTTAGTATCCCTGTCATCAATGTGTGTCCATACTCACTGCAGGCCTGGCTGCTGCTGCAATGGACAGAGGGCACCCACAGGTCAGCAGAGCCCGTGTCAAAGAGAACCTTGAACGACTGAGGGGGAGTACCGATGGCGATGACTCCGTAGTATGTCGACTGTGTGAGACAGTCAAGGGAGAAAGACAGAGAGATTCGTGAGATGATATGATGAATGTTTCAGCCAGACACTTGAGTAAGCCTAAGCAGTCACCAATGGAGACTATAGCTAGGTGCACTCACCTCTGGATAGTAGATCATGGGCACCATGGCACCACCCGCCCTGCTGTTAAACTTGGCTCTGGGGTTGTAGCGATACTTCCTCTTGTACTCTTCATACAGACCCTTCTCCTCCAGAGTCTGCCTGGCTGACTTCCCCTTTATCAGAGGAATCCTGGGCCACAGAGTGGACATCTCTAGTTTAGCATCAGATAATATAACACTACTGCAATCTCTATGACTCAGAGGAACAGTCTCAAAACGGTCTGATGCTGCAGTTAGAAAACTGATTTCCTTTCACTTTAGTTTCAGCATTTTTAAAAGCTACCCTCATGTTTCTCTCAACAACACAATACCCTACAGAAATCTGCGATGATATAAGGTGCAAGAAATGAAATACATTATATATTTTATTTAATGAATGATGGTACTTACTTGAGAAGGCACTCAGAAAGGGTCACTAAGGCAAACAGCACAACAGCCAACTTCATCTTGTCTGATCAGTTACCTGGGAGTACAGTACATTGGACTGGCTATACCCTGGCCTTTTTATACACTGTGTGTTTGGACAGTGTTCATTATTCCCAGCATTTACCACTCATATAGTTCTGCCATATACTGTACAATGCAGTGATAAGAAACCACTTAATGGCTATAAGAACAGACTTAAATAGGTAAATAAATCAGATAAGGGGAACAAAAAAGATTTGGCTATAATGGCTATAAGAACAGACTTAAATAGGTAAATAAATCAGATAAGGGGAACAAAAAAGATTTGAGACAAGTTCACCCGAAACCTTTCAAACAAAAACACAACATATACAATCATTTTATATTTATTGTTCATTATCAATCATTCGATAAGAAAACATTTCATCAGTGTTTGTCCTCGAGATTGAATAGAAATTGATCTTGTATCCATTCCTCAAATGACAAAACATTTTGAAATAAAAGGGTTTAAAAACAGTATCAATTATATCATTTCAATAGTATATTTTTTTATAGAATAAGTATTGATTTATGATCCTGCCTTTAGACAGGGCAAACAAAGGTAGGAGCAGTGCGTGCCCACTTCAATGCTTTATGCCAGAGGCATATCAGTTCTTAGTGCGTATAAATGTAGCCTAGGTCTTGTTACAGGTTATTAACTAGCCCACATATGACGTACTGTATCAGTTTATCTGACTCAGCCTTTCTCACAAAGATTTCTGTAAAAGCTATGGGGTTATGTTGACTTTTTAGAATAATAGCATGTAACATATTGGAGTCTGTACTAAGGCTGTGACAGTCATGAAATTACACCAGCAGATGATTGTCAAACAAATTACAGCCAGTCTCATGGTAATTGACAGTTAATTAACATAAACACATTTAGCATCTCCTGGCTTCCAGGCACAGCCTACAAGCCACTAATACAGACCTTTGGAACACCTACATTTTAAAAAAGTATAATAAATCCATGTAATATAGCCTACACCAACACAATAAAGCCATTATTTATTTTAGATAGGTCTAAAGAAACATGATATGAAGAAAATGTAGTCTATTTCAGAAGAACAGAATAGCATACTCTGAGTTGTCCTTATGTTAGGCAATGATCTGGCTATGCCAAATGGCTGTGGGCTACACTAGTTAATTTGGCAGACAAGATTTGCTTAGAATTCCGTGGCATTATTTTATAGTATGAAGATTACAATTGAACAAAGCTGAATAAAATAGAAAGGATATTTTCTCCAAACAATTTGAGGGAGTTCGCACATGCAGCTATTCTGTGTTGAGCGTTAATAAAGAAACAGGTACTCCTATATGCTTCATTTAGAGTTATGTATGTAACTTTAGTTGTGATACAAACGTTGGGCTATATGTTTTGATTTTTAATACATTCCAAGGCTGTATGATGCGACTCTAGTGATGATTTGAAAAAAGTAGCATGAAAGGCATAAGCTCAACAAAGAAAAATAGCGCAGGCTGTACACACTTCTTACTCACAGGCTACAAGTGAAGAGAGACATCGGGATGCAACTGCACGCAATCCTTATCCAATTATGAGGCGCATATTGAAGATATTGTAAGAAATGTCCACATTTACTTTTCATCAGCCAAACAAGATGAGTAGGCCTAACAAATAGCAAAAGCACAAGCCTATGTAAATCTACTATCCCCCATAGTACAAAAGTTGACCTATTCTAGTCTGTGCAATAAATAAATATTCCAAACATAGTCTGGGAAAGTTGTGGGATACAAAAGATCCCAAATTAATACAACCACTAGAATCAACTAAACTATTTTAAAAACTGTTAGGGCGCATGAACCGCTAGCGGGTCACCTACGACCAGATCCGGTGAAATTGCAGAGTGCAAAATTCCGAACAATAACCAGTATGCTAAAGAAGTTAAGCAATGAGGCTAACGCAACAAATGTTGATAAACTATTAGGCTATTTCTTCACATTTTAAGCGCAGCAATGCGCACATGGCAGTAAGCTATAAACGCGAATGTTCCATTCTCAAAGTTGACTGACCACAAATGTGATTATGCATGTAATTCTTTTATTATAAAGGTGCATTTTTATGGTGGAAATGATCTTCCCCAAACTTGAAACACACATGCTGCGTATGTATGCCAGTTAGGCTCTACCCCCGTGGTAAAGCGGACTAATGTGCTTAATTTTAAGAAGTTATTTGGCCACCTTAGATGTGATACAAACCTTATCAAAACATATAGGCGTATGGGCTAGATTACATGAGTTGTGCAACTATCATTTCAAAAAGTCACCAAAAAAAGCATGCGCTGTTTCTTGCCTTACTGCACAAGCTGGCCATCATTCACAAGTGAGAATATATAATTCACAAGTTATAGGCTAATATTGTCACCCATCATACTATTCTTGATTTAAACGTGTCTTTACACACAGTACCAGTCAAGTTTGGACACACCTACTCATTCAAGGGTTTTTCTTTATTTGTACTATTTTCTACATTGTAGAATAATAGTGAAGACATCAAAACATGAAATAACACATATGGAATCATGTAGTAACCAAAACAAAAATATATTTTATATTTGAGATTCTTCAAAGTAGCCACCCTTTGCCTTGATGACAGCTTTGCACACTCTTGGCATTCTCTCAACCAGCTTCATGATGAATGCTTTTCCAACAGTCTTGAAGGAGTTCCCACATATGCTGAGCACTTGTTGGCTGCTTTTCCTTCACTCTGCGGTCAAACTCATCCTAAGCCATCTCAATTGGGTTGAGGTCGGGTGATTGTAGAGGCCAGGTCATCTGATGCTGCACTACATCACTCTCCTTGGTCAAATAGCCCTTACACAGCCTGGAGGTGTGTTTTGGGTCGTTGTCCTGTTTAAAACTAATAATAGTCCCACTAAGCGCAAACCAGATGGGATGGCGTATCGCTGCAGAATGCTGTGGTAGCCATTCTGGTTAAGTGTGCTTTGAATTCTAAATAAATCACTGATAGTGTCACCAGCAAAGCACCCCCACATCATCACACCTCCATGTTTCACGGTGGGCACCACACATGTGGAGATCATCTGTTCACCTACTGAGTCTCACAAAGATACGGCGGTTGGAACCAAAAATCGGACTCATCAGACCAAAGGACAGATTTCCACCGGTCTAATGTCCATTGATCGTGTTTTTTTGGCCCAAGCAAGTCTCTTATTGGTGTCCTTTAGTAGTGGTTTCTTTGCAGCATTTCGACCATGAAGGCTTGATTTCACAGTCCCCTCTGAACAGTTGTTGTTGAGATGTGTCTGTTCCTTGAACTCTGTGAAGCATTTATTTGGGCTGCAATCTGAGGTGCAGTTAACTCTAATGAACTTATCCTCTGCAGCAGCGGTAACTCTGGGTCTTCCTTTCCTGTGGCGGTCCTCATGAGAGCCAGTTTCATCATAGCGCTTGATGATTTTTGCGACTGCACTTGAAGAAACTTTCAAAGTTCTTGAAATGTTCCGGATTGACTGACCTTCATGTCTTAAAGTAATGATGGACTGTCGTTTCTCTTTGCTTATTTGAGCTGTTCTTGCCAATATGGACTTGGTCTTTTGTATACCTTGTCACAACTGATTGGCTCAAACACATTAAGGAAAGAAATTCAACAAATGTATAAGGCACACCTGTTAATTGAAATGCAATCCAGGCGACTACCTCATGAATCTGGTTGAGAGAATGTCAAGGATGTGCAAAGCTGTCATCAAGGCAAAGGGTGGCTACTTTGAAGAATCTCATTAAAAAATATATTTGGATTTGTTTAACACTTTTTTGGTTACTACATGTTTCCATATGTGTTTTTTCATAGTTTGGATGTCCTCACTATTATTATACAATGTAGAAAATAGTAAAAATAAAGAAAAACCCTGGAATGAGTAAGTGTGTAGACTTTTGACTGGTACTGTATACTAAATAATGTGTGAAATTTGTTTTGATTTAGAATGAACCATTATCATGCACTGGCCTCGAAACGGGAAAAAAATACATGCACTCTATGCACACATGTAATGATGCACTTAAATAGCGAATGGAGGATGCTTTTCCTGTGGTTAATTTTCAGGCCAGGCAGGTAGGCTATACTCCTGTTGTAAAGTAAAGCAATATGCTTAATATTAGGAAAGTCGAGAAATAAATATAGTAGGCCTAGTCTATAGAAAGCTGATGGGATCCTTCTCTTTTTAATCAAGGAAATCCCTCTGTTTTGTCACGCAATTGCATAGCCTATAGAAATGTTGCACAACTTGAGCTCATGGGCTCTCATGAAGTGTTTGATTAGATTTTCGATTATATTTTAAATGATGTCAGTGATTAGAGGGACAATAGAGCGCTGAGTACCAGGCAGTTAAGCAAGCTTGGTAGGCTACTAATGACCATCAGCAGAATCAGAGCTTGGAGAAGCCTAATTACCGTGACTAAACGGTCACATGGAATTTGACTGTCGTCATGACTCGTGACACGCGGTGTGGTGGTAATATGGTCACTGTAACAGCCCTAGTCTGTACCATTGGTTCATTTTTAGATTAGTGGCTTCAAAGACCCAGATTAATGGCCTTTTGAAACAAGGAATATATATAGAGTGACTAATGACTGCAAATAAAGGTCTGAAAGTACTTTCCACATACCTCAGCCTGATGGGAATTTTTCAATTGTTTGCACTACACCAATTTGATTAGATAACCATTTGATTAGTGTTTTCAAATAAGATAACATCAGTAATAACATATTGGCTGATATTTCATATGCCTCTGCAAAGATCTAAATGACAAGTTATCATCCAACTTCTTTAGGCAACTCTGTCCTCTAGAGGACAAAGTCAGACAACATAATAATTTACTGCTGATTGACTGTGTCTTATCATTTGGTAAAATTGTAATTAATGCCGTCAGGTTTGAACCGATGTATATAAGCCCTGAATTGCTGATGCTATGTATTGGCCACTAGTCGGCCTATTGGCACTCCTCAGAAGAAGCATGTAGACATTAATAATAAAAGCATTTCTATAACTTCCAAAATATATTTTAACAATGGTAGTTGAGTGCCAAGATGGAGGTCCGGTGGCTTGTAAACAGCGCCCCCTGTCAGTCATCTAAGTGTATATAAATCACTGGTTTGTACCCTGCAAAACTAATAACTACAACATTAAACTTCATTTGCAAATAGACTACAAAGTAATAAAAGAGAAGACACTAAAAAACGACATGTTTAAATACAACTCTTTATTAAAAAATAACATTATAGCAATTGTTATGATTGAAATCTAATATGGTATGTACAAATTACAACTAGTTCAACTAGTAAATAATGACTCTGGCTAAATGCAATAAGATAAAAAATGGTAACCACTGACAGCATTAGAAAATGTACTCACCAAGGTGTCTATTCCTTGTCAGATGAATTCCTTGTTTAATACGGTATCAACCAGATACCGTTAATGACATAAAACATCTTCAGGTAAAACTCTGCACATTGTACAGTTTTACAGTTCTGACTCTTCCACTTTTTCAACAGCGCAAGCCTATCCTTCTTTCCTCCCTTTCCAGCATGAAGTGTTGTTCTTTCCCAAGCCCCGGTGACACTCAAACATGTGAATAATCCCTGTTCACTCCTTTCATGTGGAACACAAAGGGAGGTCATAATACACTAGTATGGGGTGTTAATGTGCATATGATGTGGTACAACCTGCTGCAAAATGCTTCCTGGAGGATTAATCAAAAAGCTGACGACTGACGAGAACGGGACACATCCTTAACACAAAGACAAGACTGGCCAGAGAAACAACAAACACATGCAGCACAGTAAAAATACACACTTCATACAAACATCTGATCCCCTGAAATAGTACTGGTGACAATTTTAGGCTCATTCATCCTCCTGTAACTATTCCCCAGGTCGTTGCTGTAAATTTCCCTGGTAAAATAATAAAAATTAAAAAATGATTATCCAAAGCTTTCAGTATCAAATAAAATAACTAAGCGTTATAATCTAGTCGAAAAAAGTTGATTTAGCGTTAGAACCTTCTAGAATCTTTTTGTGAATGGTGAAACGACAGCACGTACTGCTCACAACGCACCTGGGACTAGTGATGGTTAAGAAAAAGTCACTACTTACCTCTTCATAATGCAAAGTCAACATTACCTACTGTGAAATAAGTAATTAATCAAAACCCATTTAATATTATCAGTGAAGGGCCCTGCATGATCTGACAACATTACATGACTACTGATGATCAATACGCATGGCATATTAATATATCTCTCCTTTCTGCTACTCTCTGTTCAACATTTCATCTTCAGAAGGGGGGAACATGAGTCCACTGCTGTTCTTTTATCTGTCAAATCTATCAAATGAAACTTGGAGATTATTAAGGGTTTCCCTGCCATTTTATGCAGTTATACAAGCAGCATATCAGAAACCCTACCAGGACATCAGGCACCTGTTATCTGGTATTTCTGTCAGAGTTCTGTTAAACTGAATTATAAGCTCATGCTGCAGACATAAAAGGCTGAAAATCAATGTTTTCAAGAGCTCGTCTCTCCCCCACTCATAAGCAGTGAAAACACTCTACCCTACCCATGAGTATCATTAAACATTCAAGATGGATGGATCCTGTCTCCCCTGATAATATGGAGTTATAATTTTAACTCATGAACATTTGTTCAATACCAGAGGTTCTTCATAAATGCTTTTAAATAGCCACTGTCTGAATCTTTACATTTTTGGGGGGACAATATAGCCTTTAAGGAGGATATCATAGCTATTTATCGATCCCTCCCCAGTTACACTTGACTGAGTAAAATGTAATATTAAATTTCACTTACCGGTATGCGACATTCACATCAGAGGGACTTAAAACCAGTCTCTAACTTCTTTCGGATAAGCAAAATTTCTAATCTAAATTTGCCTGTGAAAAAACAGTTAGCAGGGATAAATAAGGACAGTGAACAGTACACTGTTGATGATTTTTAGAAACACATCTAAGGACCTTTTTAAAAATGAAACAAAATGATCATGGAGTAATATACTACACTGTAAATTGTAACCAGTGCTTTTATACCAAGGCATTGCTTAAGAGAAAACAGAAACCCCCATGCTGCTCTTGCTAGTATCAATGTTATTTTTTAAGTTTTACATATCAGCCTCAAGGTCTTCATCAAGAACAGTGACAGTAGTAAGAGTAGCATGTGGGTCTCTCTTTTCTCTCATGTGATTAATTTGTTATCATGCACTTGCAACAAAGAAAGCTCAGATGTGAAGGTGCCAAGGCATATCGAGGCATTGCTATAATGAGATTCCTATAGCTGTTTATGTGCAATATATACAGTGCATTCAGAAAGTATTCAGACCACTTCACTTTTTCAACATTTTGTTGTGTTAGAGCCTTATTCTAAAATTGATTAAATAGTCCCCCCCCCCTCTCAATCTACACACAATGCCCCATAATGACAAAACGAACAGGTTATTAGAAATGTTTACACACACACACAGTTGAAGTCGGAAGTTTACATACACCTCAGCCAAATGCCTTTAAACTCAGTTTTTCCACAATTCCTGACATTTAATCCTCGTAAAAATTCCCTGTCTTAGGTCAGTTAGGATCACCACTTTATTTTAAGAATGTGAAATGTCAGAATAATAGTAGAGAATTATTTATTTCAGCTTTTATTTCTTCCATCACATTCCCAGTGGGTCAGAAGTTTACATACACTCAATTAGTATTTGGTAGCATTGCCTTTAAATTGTTAAACTTGGGTCAAATGTTTCGGGTAGCCTTCCACAAGCTTCCCACATAAAGTTGGGCGAATTTTGGCCCATTCCCCTGACAGAGCTGGTGTAGCTGAGTCAGGTTTGTAGGCCTCCTTGCTCGCACACGCTTTTTCAGTTCTGCCAACAAATTGTCTATAGGATTGAGGTCAGGGCGTTGTGGATGGCCACTCCAATACCCTGACTTTGTTGTCCTTAAACCATTTTGCCACAACTTTGGAAGTATCATTGTTCATTTGGAAGACCCATTTGCGACCAAGCTTTAACTTCCCGACTGATGTCTTGAGATGTTGCTTCAATATATTCACCTAATTTTCCTACCTCATGATGCCATCTATTTTGTGAAGTGCACCAGTCCCTCCTGCAGCAAAGCACCCCACAACGTGATGCTGCCACCCCCGTGCTTCACGGTTGGGATGATGTTCTTCAGCTTGCAAGCCTCCGCCTTTTTCCTCCAAACATAACGATGGTCATTATGGTCAAACTTATTATTATTATTAAAATTATTATTATGGTCAAACAGTTCTATTTTTGTTCAGACCAGAGGACATTTCTCCAAAAAGTACGACCTTTGTCCCCATTTGCAGTTGCAAAAAGTAGTCTGGCTTTTTTTATGGCGGTTTTGGAGCAGTGTCTTCTTCCTAGCTGAGCGGCCTTTAAGGTTATGTCGATATAGGACTCGTTTTACTGTGGATATAGATACTTTTGTATCAGTTTCCTCCAGCATCTTCACAGGGTCCTTTGCTGTTGTTCTGGGATTGATTTGCACTTTTCACACCAAAGTACGTTCATCTCTAGGAGACAGAACGCATCTCCTTCCTGAGCGGTATGACGGCTGCGTGGTCCCATGGTGTTTATACTTGTGTAATATTGTTTGTACAGATGAACGTGGTACCTTCAGGTGTTTGGAAATTGCTCCCAAGGATGAACCAGACTTGTGGAGGTCAATTTATTTTTCTTCGGAGGTCTTGGCTGATTTCTTTTGATTTTCCCATGATGTCAAGCAAATAGGCACTGAGTTTGAAGGTAGGCCTTGAAATACATCCACAGGTACACCTCCAATTGACTCAAATTATGTCAATTCGCCTATCAGGAGCTTCTAAAGCCATGACATCATTTTCTGAAACTTTCTAAGCTGTTTAAAGGCACAGTCAACTTAGTGTATGTAAAATCCACTAGAATTGTGATACAGTGAATTATAAGTGAAATAATCTGTCTGTAAACAATAAACAAATAATCTGTCTGAAAAATGACTTGTGTCATGCACAAAGAAGATGTCCTAACCGACTTGCCAAAACTATAGTTTGTTAACAAGATATTTGTGGAATGGTTGAAAAACAAGTTTTAATGACTCCAACCTAAGTGTATGTAAACTTCCGACTTCAACTTTATGTACATCCATTCATTTTTTCAACTTGTACTGAGGTACCTTCAGAAAATTATTGTGAGGCCAACATGTACGTATTCGTGAGAGACTCACCTTTCCATAGAGGGGTCATATTTGTGTGTAGCCCAAACTGATCGAGTTGTCCTTGTTTTTTAAAGAAAAGCTAATTTTTGTCCATTAAAATAACATCAACTTGATCAGAAATACAGTGTAGACATTGTTAATGTTGTAAATTACTATTGTAGCTGATAATTGCAGATTCTTTATGGAATATATACATAGGCGTACAGAGGCCCATTATCAACAACCATCACTCCTGTGTTCCAATGGCACGTTGTGTTAGCTAATCCAAATTAATCATTTTAAAAGACTTTTTGCATTTATGTTAGCACAGCTGAAAACTGTTGTGCTGTTTAAAGAAGCAATAAAACTGGTCTTCTTTAGACTAGTTCAGCATCAGCATTCGTCAGTCTATTCTTGTTCTGAGAAATGAAGGCTATTTCATGCGAGAAATTGCCAAGAAACTGAAGATCTGGTACAACGATCCCTTCACAGAACAGCGCAAACTGGCTCTAACCAGAATAGAAAGAGGAGTGGGAGGCCCCGGTGCATAGCTGAGCAAGAGGACAAGTACATTAGTGTCTAGTTGAGAAACAGACTCCTCACAAGTCCTCAACTGGCAGCTTCATTAAATAGTACCCACAAAACACCAGTCTCAACGTCAACAGTGAAGAGGCGACTTTGGGATGCTGGCCTTCAGTTTCTTGGCAATTTCTCGCATGGAATAGCCTTCATTTCTCAGAACAAGAATAGACTGACGAGTTTCAGAAGAAAGTTCTTTGTTTCTGGCCATTTTGAGCCTGTAATCGAGCCCACAAATGCTGATGCTCCAGATACTCAACTAGTCTAAAGGCCAGTTGTATTGCTTCTTTAATCAAAACCGTTTTCAGCTGTGCTAACATAATTGCAAAAGGGTTTTCTAATGATCAATTAGCCTTTTAAAATAATCAACTTGGATTAGCTAACCCAATGTGCCATTGAAACACAGGAGTGATGGTTGCTGATAATGGGACTCTGTACGCCTACGTAGATATTCCATAAAAAATCTGCCGTTTCCAGCTACAATAGTCATTTACAACATCAACAATGTCTACACTGTATTTCTGATCAATTTGATGTTATTTTAATGGACAACATTTTTGGTTTTTCTTTCAAAAACAAGGACATTTCTAAGTGACCCCAAACTTTTGAACGGTAGTGTGTATATAAATATATATTTAAAAAAGACCTTATTTGCATAAGCTTTCAGACCCTTCGCTATGAGACTCGAAATTGGTGGTCAGGTGCATGCTGTTTCCATTGATCATTCTTGAGATGTTTCTACAACTTGATTCGACATGATTTGGAAAGGCACACACCTGTCTATATAAGGTCCCACAGTTGACAGTGCATATCAGAGCAAAAACCAAGCATGAGGTCGAAGGAATTGTCCGTAGAGCTCCGAGACAGGATTGTGTCAAGGTACAGATCTGGGGAAGGGTACCCCAAAAAATTCTGCCGCATTGGAGGTCCAAGAACACCACAGTGGCTTCCATCATTCTTCAATGGAAGAAGTTTGGAACCACCAAGACCCTTCCTAGAGCTGTCCTCATGGCCAAACTGAACAATTGGGGGAGAGGGGCCTTGATTAGAGAGGTGACTAAAAACCCGATGGTCACTGACAGAGCTCCAGAGTTCCTCTGTGGAGATGGGAGAACCATCCAGAAGGACAACCATCTCTGCAGCACTCCACCAATTGGGCCTTTATGGTAGAGTGGCCAGACGGAAGCCATTCCTCAGTAATTGGCACATGACAGCTTACTTGGAGTTTGCAAAAGACACCTGAAGGACTCTCAGACCATGAGAAACAAGATTATCTGGTCTGATAAAACCAAGGTTGAACTCTTTGGCCTGAATGCCAATTGTCATGTTTGGAGGAAACCTGGTGCCATCCCTACGGTGAAGCATGGTGTTGGCAGCATCATGCTGTGGGGATGTTTTTCAGCGGCAGGGACGGGGAGACTAGTCAGGGTCGAGGGAAAGATGAACGGATCAAAGTACAGAGAGATACTTGATGAAAACCTGCTACAGAGCGCTCAGGACTTCCAACTGGGGTGAAGGTTCACATTACAACAGGACAACAACCCTAAGCACACAGCCAAGACAACGCAGGAGTGGTTTCGGGACAAGTCTTTGAATGTCCTTGAGTGGCCCAGCTAGAGCCTGGACTTGAACCCAATTGAACATCTCTGGAGAGACTTGAAAATAGCTGTGCAGCAACGCTCCCCATCCAAGCTGACAAAGCTTGAGAGGATCTGCAAAGAAGAATGGAAGAAACTCCCAACAAATACAGGTGTGTCAAGCTTGTAGCTTCATACCTAAGAAGACTCGAGCTGTAATCACTGCCAAAGGTGCTTCAACAAAGTACTGAGTAAAGGGTCTGAATACTTACGTAAATGTGAAATTTCAATTTTATTATAAAATGTAAAACATTTCTAGAAACCTGTTTTTGCTTTGTCCTTATGGGGTATAGGTGTAGACTGATGAGGGAATAAAAAAATAATAATTAGAATAAGGCTGTAACGTAACAAAATGTAGGAAAAGTCAAAGGGTCTGAATACTTTCCAAATGCACTGTATGTATAGATATACAGTACCAGTCAAAAGTTTGGACACACCTTCTCATTCCAGGGTTGTTCTTTATTTTAATATTTTCTACATTGTAGAATAATAAAGAAGACATCAAAACTATGAAATAACACATATGGAATCATGTAGTAACCAAAAAAGTGTTTAACTTTTTATATTTGAGATTCTTCAAAGTAGCCACCCTTTGCATTGATGACAGCTTTGCGCACTCTTGGCATTCTCTCAACCAGCTTCATGAGGTAGT
Source organism: Salvelinus alpinus (assembly GCF_045679555.1). Taxonomy (NCBI): domain Eukaryota; kingdom Metazoa; phylum Chordata; class Actinopteri; order Salmoniformes; family Salmonidae; genus Salvelinus; species Salvelinus alpinus. The sequence goes on along the minus strand of NC_092097.1, from coordinate 27,192,877 downwards.
CACCTGGAATGCATTTCAATTAACAGGTGTGCCTTGTTAAAAGTTAACTTGTGGAATTTCTTTCCTTCTTAATGTGTTTGAGCCAATCATTTGTGTTGTGACAAGGTAGGTGTAGTATACAGAAGATAGCCCTATTTGGTAAAAGACCAAGTCTATATTATGGCAAGAACAGCTCAAATAACCAAAGAGAAACGACAGTCCATCATTACTTCAAGACATGAAGGTCAGTCAATACGAAACATTTCAAGAACTTTGAAAGTTTCTTCAAGTGCAGTCGCAAAAACCATCAAGCGCTATGATGAAACTGGCTCTCATGAGGACGGCCACAGGAAAGGAAGACCCAGAGTTACCGCTGCTGCAGAGGATAAGTTCATTAGAGTTAACTGCACCTCAGATTGCAGCCCAAATAAATGCTTCACAGAGTTCAAGGAACAGACACATCTCAACATCAACTTTTCAGAGGGGACTGTGTGAAATCAAGCCTTCATGGTCGAATTGCTGCAAAGAAACCACTACTAAAGGACACTAATAATAAGAAGAGACTTGCTTGGGCCAAGAAACACGAACAATGGACATTAAACCGGTGGAAATGTGAGATTTTTGGTTCCAACAGCAGTGTCTTGTGAGACGCAGAGTAGGTGGACGGATGATCTCCGCATGTGTGGTTCCCACTGTGAAGCATGGAGGAGGTGTGATGGTGCTTTGCTGGTGACACTGTCAGGGTGGCTACTTTGAAAAATATAAAATATATTTTGATTTAACACTTTTTTGGTTACTACATATGATATTTCATATTTGTGAGGTCTTAATTATTATTCTACAATGTAGAAAATAGTAAAAATAAAAACCCTTGAATGAGGTGTGTCCAACCTTTTGACTGGTAGTGTATATATATATATATAGTATTAAAATGATCAACCAGGTATCAATCATTGATGAACAGCCTCATATAGAACATATACAAGTATGCAGAGTGATATTCAGGTGTTCATAATAAGGGATCACACTGTTCTTTGTTTATACGTACCCAAGTATGTTGTTCAGGCCGGCAGCAAACTTTACCTGAGCAGGGACAGGCGTCTGTTGCCCACTCATGTCAGACAGGCAAAGCTTCAATCCTCTGAGAAGCCTTGTGTTGGCGTCCAGGATGTGGCACACAGTGGGTCTTTTGCAAGGCAGGATTTGCATTTCCTACCAAAGTTTACATATCAAATCAGCAGCTATGCTGGTCAGGCCTGGCATCCTGGCACTGAGGTGAGTGTTAACTGGGAAGGGCTTACTATGGATTCTTGATCCCTGATTGTAGCACAATGACGGTCTCTTCATTTTAATTTCATATTCACTAACAATACATTTTACAAGTAAATCAAATCAAGGCTCCCTGCACAGACCAAATGGGTGGTTGGTTCCTTATACTGGGAGTGGCACATGGAGTTTGTGGAAAGACTGGGTGACGAGATCTGAGGTTCAGTCGTGTCACTCCCTCACAGGGTGAAGTACCAATGTAACCTTGGCCTAAAATAGTAAAATCTTCTTCCCGCAGGCTTCAAGGCAGGGAGAGCAAACCATGGATCCTTGTTAGGCTGGAACGGATGTTGAGGCATTACTCTATTAGCTCTGCATGTTTGTTGTGGTCAGTAGAGTTGAGTTGACAGGACAGGCACCCCAGCTGTGTGTCGACGGCCCCAGTGACACAGCAGAGGTGTGGTGTGCAGAGGAACACCCGCGGCAACTGGATCAGAGTGGCCCAAAGTGATAACAGCCCCGCCATCAGAGCAGCAGCCAGGAGAGGTGAGCCTCTCTCCAGCCTCCGTTGTAACAGCTCACTAGAGAACAGCTCCTGCCCCTCCAGCTACGAGAACCAGAGATGACACAGGAGTAGGCCCTCACTCCCCTCTTCCAAGGGAACACTAGGGAAGCCTCAGCAAAGGCACAGAAATGGTGGCCAGGTAAAAGGGAGGGCCTAATTTAGGCATTAACAAATGGAACATCAGCAACTCTTTGAAAAGGAGGGGGTCAACAATGGTGAGCAAAGTCAACACAAAGATTTGAGAAGTGTGTTGCCTTGCTCTCACTTTCTTTCCTCTATGGTCTGAAAAGGTGCTCCCATTTTTCAAACAGACGGGGCCTTTACGTGTTTTAAGTGTAAAAGACAATTCCGTCGCAACACAATGGAAAAGGTTTAAAAAAAGTTGTCTTCCAGGGCAGAAATATTTGTTTCCCCACGAAAAACAAAATTTATTGATACCGAAACAAAACCTATAAAATGCAAGCTGCACTTTGTGTTTTAGGCGTACGTGCAATGGTGGTTTCCATTTTTTTCTCCAGAAATCAGGTGTACACAGCATCAAGCAAATTTTCCATTTAAAACACGGGAACTGGCATCACAAAGCATTAGCACAACTTAAGAGCAGTCAATTCAGTGAAATGCATAAAGGGACACTGTGCAAAGGACCCTTGCCCCTGTGCATTCTGGGGTATTTTTGCATATGGTGTTTCCCAGTGTCCAATGGTAGTACGGTGGTGTTATCCATGCTGGTATCCTTTGCTCAAATCTGAAGTGTCCATAGCATACATACAGTAATCATTTTATACAAGAAATGTAACTAAAAATACATACATTTTTTTGGGGGGGGGTCAATACACTTCGATTCCTAAGAAAAAGCAAATGGCTCTGGCATCAACAGCACTACTGAGTTCCCCAAGTATAAAGTTGGCAATGATTGCAAAAGCCAAATTGAAAATCACTAATTATCTAAATTAACTTTAACTGTAGTATTGAGAAATGTTTATACATATTAGGCCTAATGCCAGTCAACAGCCTTATCTTTAGTTTAACTCTAAAACAGAATTTGAAAAAGTATATCGTTAAGCTAAACTCAGTGTTAAAATCTATATATACACACACACATACACTTTGTCCTTGAGAGCAAAAAGAAAGGTATCCTTTTTCAATCATGAGTCATAACTTTGACATGAACTGATTTAACACATTGGATAAATTCCATTTAGATAAACTCCTTTCCTTCGGTCCTTGTTGACTCACTTTTGTGAAACTGATAGGACTGTATTAGAAATGGCTCCACATAGCTCTCTGGAAAGCTAGAAAAGTTTCTAATGGTTTCACTTCTTATCTTGACAGTTCTCTCAGAACCAAAAGGGGAAGTCATCAAGGGACACATTACTGCCATGAAGGGCCATTGTCATTTGGTTTGTATGCTTGATTTCTATCTTTTTGAGTGAAAGAAAACCTAAACTTGACTCAACCATTTAACTGTGGGGCAGATTGTTAGAAATAACTCATAATGCAAACCAGGAGAACCTCCGGACCTCAATGACCTCAGTGGCATAGGGAAATGGTGGTATTTCTTGTTTACTCAAAAATAATACCCTCTATGGAATTTATGTGGCATCACCTCTATTAGATGAAACCAAAGAGCATAGACTTGTAGACAATCAAAACCATTCTGGATTTATGCTAATATAGCCCAAAAAGTTATTTTTTACCATTTACTATTGTTTTTTTTAACCAATATTCTAACGCCAGCAGGGCAATGCAACACATTGTAACACATCGATAACTCTGATATTCTAGATTATCTTGAAATGTTTCATACAAAATATTGTTTCCAACATTGAAAATTCAGATTTAAACTGTGGGTGCTATTGGTGCCAAGCCAAGATACACTGACAACAGCAGGTGAAAATGTTAGCGCTTTACGATTATAAATTGTAAAATTGTCCCAATTATACATATCAATAAGTAAGACATCAAACATACATTTTCAATTTGAGGATATTCCAGGTAAGCTTTGATGTAAATAACTGAATTTCAAAACCTTTCATGCCCTTTTAAACAGTTGCTTGACAAGAGAGACAGGTATACTCTTATTGATGTACAAAAGCAGACTTCAATAATTTACAAAGTAAAATTGGCAATGCATTGACATACCTTTCAAAATCAGACAATTTACCTGTATAAAAGATAAATTGTATTGTCTTAAAGCTATATAAGTACACACACCCTCACATGGCTCCTAAATCATGGCATGGTTGATTTATAACCAGTTTTGAGTAAATGTAAGAAATTCAACTGAGAGGAGATGACTGAAATGCACTTAGTTTTTTCAGGTCTCAGATTAATCTTTAATTCCTTTTATGATCTACTGCAATGAATAGCAAACAAGACTTCACAAAGCAAATACAATGGAAGTCAGATTTTTTCCATATTAAAAGCAATCAATGTAGGCCTAGTTGTGATTTACAAAAACACATAATTTACTCTACAGATTCAGATGATTTAAATAGCTTAGTTGAGCAAATAGAAAAGGTGAATCTACTTTGACTTAACCATTTCAATTAAATGTATCCACTTCTTGACATTTAAATCATTCCCATTAAAAGTAAACCACCAACAGAATGTAACGCAAGCTATAGGTTAATGCATGCTGAGCTGACAACTTCAAATATATGAAAGGCTTGTTATTGTTGATTACCAAATTACTCTCAGTATAGCATTGTTTTCTGCCAAGAAGTTCTACTTGTTGCAAGACAGAAAGACAGCTAAATCATGTAACACAGTGTGGGTGTGTATGTGCCATAGTTCTACCAATACATCACACAAGACATTAATGATTTTCAATTTTTTCTCATTTTATGACGCTCCTCTGACAATGACCATAACCAGGTAGTCTTCTTCGGTTTTGGCAAGGGCTTTAGCTGAGGCATCCAAGAAATGCTGTGAAAAATCACAGGGGGGGAAAGCGTGAAGAACTCCTGCGCCATCCTTGTCACGGCTGCCGCCCACGGGCAGACTGATGACGCCGGCCGCTTGCTTCTGCTTCAGGTAGGAGACCAGGTTCTTCAGAGGCCTCTCGGTGGAGCTCCCCACGTCCTGAAGACCCTCCTCGGAGCTCCTTGGCACAGCTAGAAGGATAGAGTAGCCGCTGGGGCCAGCAGTTTTGATGCGACGGGACACCTCGTCCAGCTTGGGCTGGTCCAGACGCAGGCGTTGGGTGATCTTCAGCTGGGACACCTGGCTACCAGTGGAACCCTCCACCAGTAGTCCGGCTGCCACAGCTAGGTCCCCCTCCAGCAGATGCATGGAGGTGGGGAAGCTGCTGTTCTTCAGCAGGAGCACGCCCTGCCAGGCCTGGCACAGCTTCTGCCCCCCGGCCCCCTGCTCGGACTGCAGGCTAGACCTGGAGGAGGAGAGGTGGTCAGAGCGGTCCTCCCTCTTTACAGGTCTCTTACAGGAGTCACTGGCTTTGCATTTGCGTTCCTGTTCTGGCTCTGCTGGGCTGAGCGTCCGCAGTCTCTTGTCCCCGGGGCCATGGTCCAGGCTGCTCCGCTGCTCTCCGCCGGGGGAGGGTCTGTCAGAGTGTGGAGGGCTGTAGCGCACCCCGTCCTGGCAACTGCCACCAGGGCTCCGCTCCATAGAGGTGCCGTGGCGACGACGCACATGTTTGCTGCTGTCCGGTGAGCGGTCAGGGCGACGCCCGTCCTCCAAGAGGCGTCGTTTTCGGACCTGGTCTCGGCTCTGCAGCTCCCGCTCCAGAGACCAGGGTTCCCGTGAACGCCTTTCTAGGTGCTCCGAGGGCTCAAAGGCTGCCCCTCTCACCCGCTCTCGGACCGCTAGGCCAGCCCAGTCAGCAGTGTACAGTTCCCTTTCTCTGAAGCAGAGTGTGGGTGGAGGACTCCTCTCTCTGACCCTGATGGCCTCGGGGGTTGGCCGGTGGACAAAGGAGTCTGCCACTAGGTCAAAGTGAGGCTGCAGGTAATGTTGCTGGTAGCGGAGCTCTGTGTCGGCAAAGTCCACCCTAAGTCTCCTCTCAGGACCACCCAGAGGGAAGCCATGCATGTGGGAGCAGGCGGCCTGGGAAGCATCCAGGCTTTCATACTGGATGTAGGCCCACATGTCCCCCTTCCTGTAGTCTATAGTCCTGATGGTGCCAAAGCGGTCAAACTCCCTGGCCAGGGCAGCAAGGGGGACCCAGTGTCCAAGACCCCCCACCCACAGCCTGGATGTGGGGGTCGCTTTGCCATAGCCAATTTTGATAGGGTTGTGACACACCACTTTGCCTGACATGGTGATCTTAGCACGGTGAGCCATGTCCAGGTTCTCAAACTTTAGAAATCCATAAGTGCAGTTCTGTCCACGAGCGGATGTCCGCTTGATGTCCACCTCTGTGATCACCCCAAACCTGTTAAACGCCCTTCTCAAGTCATTCTCTTTCACTGAGATGTTGAGATTGCCAAGAAACAACGTCCTGTTGGCCCGCTGATCATTTTCAGGTGATAAGAGGTCCTCCTCGTGGAAAGCTGCACAGTCAGGGATGAAGGGTGGCCGGGCCCTGGCTTCATAGATCGAAAATTCCATCTCTCTTTCCAGTTCTCTAGAGAGGGGTGGGGGGGAGGGAGGAGGGGGGAGACGACCCAGGGCTAACTGCTGCAGTCTGAAGTCTCTATATCCTAGCCCCGTTGGTGAAATTGATCTTTGGACATGCAAATGTCTGTGCCCTGCGACTCCCACATATGGATCTTTTTCGATGGGTGAGCGGCTCCTACGCCGGTTCGTGCACACCGCCTCAATCTTTAGAGGGCGATCATAGAGCACCAACTTGCCGCGTGCGTGCTTGGCCGCCTTGGCGTTTTCCGGCCTTCTGAAATCCACAAATGCCACCCTTTCGTCGTTAACTCGGCTTATTTTGACACTCACGTCCCCAAATTTCTTAAATTCGTGAAATAATCCATCTTCAATTTCTTCGTCGCTTAACTGAGAACCCAGTTCGCCAATTTTTAGAGTCTTGTACTCACTTTCGTTGCTCGGAAGAGGCCGCAGTTCCCCGCGAGAATTGCTCCTTGTGGTAGGGTCCAGAGCAAGGCTAATGTGTAACTTGCTACTCGAACCAGTTGTGTTAACATATCCGTGGTTACTCTCAGTTCGACTGGACACATGGCAGTATACATCTCGACTGTCTCTCTTTTCAGATGGTAAACTCCGTCTTACCGAAACACCACTTTTGACAGAACCATTCCCGTTGTTGTTACCTGCAGAGAGAGATCCCATTTTCTTAACGTTACTTGTTGGGTGACTTCCTCCCCGTTCTCGGATATCTTCCAGAATACGCGAGCGCTTTTTCACGGGCGACCTATCTTTGCCTTTCATTTTGCAGTTACCGTCTTGAAAATGATATATTTTAAACTTACTACTCACTGTACTTGTCACTAATTATAAACATTTGTTTTAAATGAGGCTCACTTCCTCGTAGGCGCCATGTTGAAGGGCTGCATTGGAAGTCCCGCCCAGCTGTGGTGATTGGTGGAATGCGGCTTGCGTAGAGAAAAAGGATTGGTTCCACACATGTCACTCTACACAAAATGGGTCACCAGAGACTGGCACTCTGCCAGTTAGCGAGACATAGAGTGACGATGAGCAGCGGGTGGAAAAGAGGAAACCCATTCAAAACGGTGTCATCTGCCCTAATTACAGCCAGACAGATGCCTCAATCACAGCAGCTGAACAAGGAGGATAAGATAGGTAGGCAGGGCAGCACAGCTATCTTACAGGCCTTTGGAGATACAGTATCTACCCCCTTTCATTCACTAGTCAAATACACATGTGATTTGTAAGTCAAAGCACACAGATACAAATGCAGTACTACTCATTTTGCTATGAATAACAGGTGGATGTGAGGGGCACAATAACCACTAGGGGGCAGAGTGGTTCCTCTGATACAGTGCTATGGCACCTGAGGGCGTAGGCCTCCTTGTAATTTCTTGAGTATACCAAGGCAAACATACATTGACTAATACTTAATTGCTAAAAAATAATCAAGAATATGCCTTAAAGCATAGATGTCTCCTGTGATGGAGACAGTGATGCCTTTATGTATGAATGAGCACAGGGCTTTTGTAAGACAGGCGGAATGGATTGCAATGAATTTGCTTTCCTCTTGTCAAAAGCCAAATCAGAGATGCTTACTGTTGGCCAAAAAGACAGTTGATAAGCATCTGATTATAGAAAAATAAGCATCTAAAGACAAACAAATCAAATCAAGTCAGAGTAAATAAAAAAAGAAGAACATGACCAGCATTTTAGGTTTAAAGCCTTGCTAATAGGTAACAAATATGTGGTTTGTACTTTACTTACAACTGATTTGAGTTCTGGTAAATGGGAAACACTAACAATTAATTGAAGCTGTCTTTGCTCTGGACAGGTAGGATCTTGGTCATCATAAACTCTTGGAACAATGATACACTCTTTTCTGTCACGTTAGTTCTACACGATATATATTCATAAGTATGGACACCCCTTCAAATTAGTGGATTTGGCTATTTCAGCCACACCTGTTGCTGACAGGTGTATAAAATCGAGCACACAGCCATGCAATCTCCATAGACAAACATTGGTAGTAGAATGGTCTTACTGAAGAGCTCAATGACTTTCAACGTGGCACCGTCATAGGATGCCACCTTTCTAAGTCAGTTCATAGAATGTTTGCCCTGCTAGAGCTGCCGCGGTCAACTGTAAGTGCTGTTATTGTCTAGGAGCAACAAATACATTTTTCTTTGTCACATGCGCCGAATACAACAAGTGTAGACCTTACCGTGAAATAATTACTAGCCCTTAACCAACAATGCAGTTCAAGAAATAGAGTTAAGAAAATACTTACTAAATAAACTAAAGCAAAATATATATTTCATAAAGTAACACAAGAAAATTACATAACAATAACAAGGCTATATACAGGGGGTACCGGTACCGAGTCAATGTTCGGGGGTACAGGTTAGTCGAGGTAATTTATAAAGTGCCTATGCATAGATAATAAACAGTGAGCAGCAGCAGTGGAAAAACAACGGGGGGTAGAGTCAATATAAATATTCAGGATGGCTATTTCATAAATTGTTCAGCAGTCTTATGGCTTGAGGGTAGAAGCTGTTAAGGAGCCTTTTGGTCCTAGACTTGGCGCTCCGGTACCGCTTGCCGTGCGGTAGCAGAGAGAACAGTCTATGACTTGGGCGACTGGAGTCTTTGACACCTAGTATATAGGTCCTGGATGTCAGGAAACTTGGCCCCAGTGATGTATTGGGCCGTACGCACTACCCTCTGTAGTGACTTATGGCCAGATTCTGAGCAGTTGCCATACCAGGCGGCGATGAAACCGGTCAGGGTGCTCTTCACGGTGCAGCTGTATAACTTTTTGAGGTTCTGGGAACCCATGCCAAATCTTTTCAGTCTCCTAAGGGAGAAAAGGTGTTGTCGTGCCCTCTTAACATTTGTCTGTGTGTTTGGACCATGATAGTTCGTTGGTGATGTGGACACCAAGGAACTTGTAACTCTCGACCCGCTCCACTTCAGCCCCGTCTATATTAATGGGGGCCTGTTCGGCCCTACTTTTCCTGTAGTCTATGATCAGCTCCTTTGTCTTGCTCACATTGAGGGAGAGGTTGTTGTCTGTGAACTCCTCCCTATAGGCTGTCTTATCATTGTCGGTGATCAGGCTGTTCAGGCTGACACTATTGTGTCATCAGCAAACTTAATGATGGTGTTGGAGTCGTGCTTGGCCACACAGTTGTTGGTGAACAGGGAGTACAGGAGGGGACTAAGCACGCACTCCTGAGTGACCCCAGTGTTGCGGATCAGCGTGGCATCGGTGTTGTTGCCTACCTGCGGGCGGCCCATCAGGAAGTCCAGGATCCAGTTTCAGAGGGAGGTGTTTAGTACCAGGGTCCTTAGCTTAGTGATGAGCTTTGTGGGCACTATGGTGTTGAACGCTGAGTTGTAGTCAATGAACAGCATTATCACAAAGGTGTTCCTTTTGTTCAGGTGGGAAAGGGCAGTGTGGAGTGCGATTGAGATTGCGTCATCTGTGGATCTGTTGGGGCAGTATGCGAATTGGAGTGGGTCTATTGTTTCCGGCATGATGGTGTTGATGTGAGCCATGACCAGCCTTTCAAAGCACTTCATGGCTACCGACATGAGTGCTACGGGGCGATAATCATTTAGGCAGGTTACCGTCGCTTTCTTGGGCACAGGGACTATGGTGGTCTGTTTGAAACATGTATGTATTACAGACTCGGTCAGGGAGAGGTTGAAAATGTCAGTGAAGACACTTGCCAGTTGGTCCACGCAATGTTTTGAGTACACGTCCTGGTAATCCGTCTGGCCCCGTGGCTTTATGAATGTTGACCTGTTTAAAGGTCTTGCTCACATCGGCTACGGGGAGCATGGTCACACAGTCGTCTGGAACAGCTGGTGCGCTCATGGATGCTTCAGTGTGGCTTGCCTCAAAGCGAGCATAAAAGGCATTTAGCTCGTCTGGTAGGTTTGTGTCACTGGGCAGCTCGCGGCTGTGTTTCCCTTTGTAGTCCATAATTAATAGAATTGATTTATATATAGTCCTTCTTACATCAGCTGATATATCAAAGTGCTGTACAGAAACCCAGCCTAAAACCTCAAACAGCAAGCAATGCAGGTGTAGCAGCACGGTGGCTAGGAAAAACTCCCTAGAAAGGCCAAAATCTAGGAAGAAACCAAGAGAGGAACCAGGCTATGAGGGGTGGCCAGTCCTCTTCTGGCTGTGCCGGGTGGAGATTATAACAGAACATGGCCAAGATGTTTAAATGTTCATAAATGACCAGCATAGTCAAATAATAATAATCACAGTAGTTGTCGAGGGTGCAACAGGTCAGCACCTCAGGAGTAAATGTCAGTTGGCTTTTCATAGCCGATCATTGAGAGTATCTCTACCGCTCCTGCTGTCTCTAGAGAGTTGAAAACAGCAGGTGTGGGACAGGTAGCAGGTCCGGTGAACAGGGCAGTGTTCCATAGCCGCATGCAGAACAGTTGAAACTGGAGCAGCAGCACGGCCAGGTGGACTGGGGACAGCAAGGAGTCATCATGCCACGTAGTCCTGAGGCATGATCCTAGGGCTCAGGTCCTCCGAGAGAGAGAAAGAAAGAAAGAGAGAAAGAGAGAATTAGAGAGAGCATACTTAAATTCACACAGGACATCGGATAAGACAGGAGAAGTACTCCAGATATAACAGACTGACCCTAGCCCCCCGACACATAAACTACTGCAGCATAAATACTGGAGGCTGAGACAGGAGGGGTCAGGAGACACTGTGGCCCCATCCGATGATACCCCCGGACAGGGCCAAACAGGCAGGATATAACCCCACCCACTTTGCCAAAGCACAGCCCCACACCACTAGAGGGATATCTTCAACCACCAACTTACCATCCTGAGACAAGGCCGAGTATAGCCCACAAAGATCTCCGCCACGGCACAACCCAAGGGGGGGCGCCAACCCAGACAGGAAGATCACGTCAGTGACTCAACCTACTCAAGTGACGCACCCCTCCTAGGGACGGCATGGAAGAGCACCAGTAAGCCAGTGACTCAGCCCCTGTAATAGGGTTAGAGGCAGAGAATCCCAGTGGAGAGAGGGGAACCGGTCAGGCAGAGACAGCAAGGGCGGTTCGTTGCTCCATAGCCTTTCCGTTCACCTTCACACTCCTGTGCCAGACTACACTCAATCAAATGACCCACTGAAGAGATGAGTCTTCAGTAAAGACTTAAAGGTTGAGACCGAGTCTGCGTCTCTCATATGGGTAGGCAGACCATTCCATAAAAATGGAGCTCTATAGGAGAAAGCCCTGCCTCCAGCTGTTTGCTAAGAAATTCTAGGGACAATTAGGAGGCCTGCGTCTTGTGACCGTAGCGTACGTGTAGGTATGTACGGCAGGACCAAATGGGAAAGATACGTAGGTAGGAGCAAGCCCATGTAATGATTTGTAGGTTAGCAGTAAAACCTTGAAATCAGCCCTTGCCTTAACAGGAAGCCAGTGTTGGGAGGCTAGCACTGGAGTAATATGATCACATTTTTTGGTTCTAGTCAGGATTCTAGCAGTCGTATTTAGCACTAACTGAAGTTTATTTAGACGGAAAGTAGAGCATTGCAGTAGTCTAACCTAGAAGTAACAAAAACATGGATACATTTTTCTGCATCATTTTTGGACAGAAAGTTTCAGATTTTTGCAATGTTACGTAGATGGAAAAAAGCTGTCCTTGAAACAGTATTGATATGTTCGTCAAAAGAGAGATTAAATCAAAGTTTATTTGTCACGTGCGCCGAATACAACAGGTGTAGGTAGACCTTACAGTGAAATGCTTACTTACAGGCCCCAACCAGTCCATCAGTGTGTTATTGTGTGTTCAAGCTGGAGAAGATGCTGGAGCCCCAGGTGTGGAGGGAGGCAGCCACACAGGTGTTTTTTGCCCTTGGCCTGGGCTTCGGTGGGGTCATCGCCTTCTCCAGCTACAACAAGATAGACAACAACTGCCACTTTGACGCAGTGCTCGTCTCCTTTATCAACTTTGTCACCTCCATCCTGGCTACTCTGGTGGTGTTCGCCGTGCTGGGCTTCAAGGCAAACCTTATGAATGAGAAGTGTGACATAGAGTGAGTTCAAATCAACTGCCCTATCGGCCATCTAGTAGGGGAGAGTGGGGTAAGTTGAGTCAAAGGGGTAAGTTGAGCCACCCTTGTTTCTAGGAAACTGAATCATGTGACCAAATATTTAGGAAGAGGTCATCATTTCATGGAGTCTGAATGAAGAAACCACATGGGAAAAGTGGTATGCAAGTTAGGTCCAAAAAACAGAAAACTGGTTTTCACAAAGTCAAATGAATGTATTGTGTTACAAGCATCATGACACAATAACTTATATCTAAACCAAAGTATATATTTTTAAGATCGTTTTATACATCAGTTGGGGGCTTTATAAGCTACCATATGAGGTCCTAAACCTAGCATGATAGTGCATCCCTGTAGCTGTGTGGGTTAATATAGTCAAAATGTTTGCCTTGGGGTAAGTTGAGCCAATGGCTACCATACCCCATACAAACGATGATTTCATTTTGTCAGTTTTATGCATAAAACTGATAGTATTTTTGCAATGTGTCTTGCGTATGAACTCAAGTGCATTTTATTGTTACAGAGAAGACATCTTCATATCCTGTGCATACAGACATAAAAAGGGCAGGGGTATCGCCCCCCTTGAGGTTCTTGAGAGAGCAGCCAAGGAAGTGAGAGAAGGGAAGAAGTCCATTCGAGCAGGAGCAAGGGATGAAAAAATTGACTGAATGACATTGAAGAGGTACATTGACAACAACAGAAAAAACGATACCTGTACCTGTGCAAAAGAGAGGCTGTGACAGAGTAGCAGAGGCACACAAGGTCTTATCTGATGACATGGAGTCTGAGCTTGCTAAACATATCAAGAATCTCGCAGACCAGTTTCATGGGCTTAGTAGCCTGAAATGCGGAGAACTTACCTACGAATTGGCACATCCAAACAATATACACAACATTCTAAAATATATGTAGGTATTTTTGTTAGAAAGAAAACTATATTTCCCTTGATGGCGTGATGCTGAATGTAAAAAATGGCTCAACTTACCCCACTCTCCCCTAGTGATAGTGGAGAAAATGTAAGATGTCTAATCCAGAATGACACCACTCTTTGCTCACGCCATACATTTATTATCATGCCCTCTCTGTGATCAGAGTCAGGACTTCTGCAGTACGTTTCATCTTGTGCACTAACATGGTTCGCTGTGGTCCCTTCAGAAATGCAGAGAAGATCATTGGCTACCTGAACTCTAACGTGCTGAGTCATGACCTCATTCCGCCACACGTGAACTTCTCCCAGCTGTCCACCGTAGACTACACTGAGATGTACGGTGTCATCAAGACGGTGAAGGAGGGCAGCTTCGCCGAGCTGGGCCTGGACCCTTGTGTCCTGGAGGATAAGCTCAACAAGGTGCAGTGGGTCTGTTTGTCTGGGCTGTGAGCTCTACATCATCCAAATTGGGTCTGAATATGATCTTCACAACACCATACCAACTAGGCTTTTTCTAGTCATCCTTATGCTGTATTTATTAAACTCCTTTTTGTCTCTTCTGTCCCCTCTCCCTCTATCACAATCTCTTGGTCCTCTTTTGCTCCCTCTCTCCTTCACTCTTTTCTTTCTCTCTATATCCATCCCTCTCTCTCTGCAGTCAGTGCAGGGTACAGGCTTGGCCTTCATTGCCTTCAGAGGCCATGACTCATTTCCCGGCCTCTCCCTTCTGGTTCGTCATGTTCTTCTTCATGCTCATCAACCTGGGCCTGGGCAGTATGATCGGCACCATGACAGGCATCACCACGCCCGTCCTCGACACCTACAAGATCCAGAAAGAGCTCTTCACAGGTCAGCCCTAAAAACAACTGTGGCTCTCCCATTCTCATCTATCATAGTTTCATACACAAATTCAGCACTTTTCACCGAGACAGAGTGGGGAACTAGATAAGACTCACAAATTCTGAGATTTTTAAGGATGACTCGTTTTTTGTTCTATTGTTGTAGTCCTTTCAGGGCTGATTACAAAATAATAGCAATAAAAGCAATGTTGCATACATACAGTAAAGACTTTGTCATCCAAGGAGACAAAAAAGTTTTACATAATGTGAAGGTTATTCAACTCCACTACCAATTCATCTGTGAGGAAGAAGTTCTATAAAAGCTGCAGACACTGCACACTTTCAGACTAACGCTTTTAGCTGCCTCAACTTGCTCCAATACCCTCTGTCTATTTCTCTGTATCTGTATTTGTATTTATTAAGGATCCCCATTAGTTCCTGCCAAGGCAGCAGCTACCCTTCCTTGGATCCAAACAAGATTAAGGCAGTTACACAAAACAATTAAATAATAAAACAGTACATCATACAACACATTATTACAACACTACACGACCACTACATATCTACAATACAAAATGTATCATCAGTGGTGGGAAAAGTACCCAATTGTCATACTTCAGTAAAAGTAAAGATACCTTAATTAATAGAAAATGACTCAAGTGAAAGTGCATACTACTTGAGTAAAAGTCTAAAAGTATTTGGTTTAAAATATTCTTAAGTATCAAAAGTAAATGTAACTGCTCAAATATACTTAAGTATCAAAAGTAAAAGTGTAAATCATTTCAAATTCCTTATATTAAGCAAGACAGACTGCACCATTTTCTTGTTTTTTAAATTTACGGATAGCCAGGGCCACACTCAGAAATAATTTACAAAGGAAACATGTGTGTTAGTGAGTCCACCAGATCAGAGGCAGTAGGGATGACCAGGGATGTTCTCTTGATAAGCATTCAAAATGTAACGAGTACTTTTAGGTGTCAGGGAAAATGTATGGAGTAAAAAGTATGTTATTTTCTTTAGGAGTGTAGTGAAGTAAAATAAGTATAAATAGTAAAGTAAAGTACAGATACCCCAAAAAACGACTTAAGTAGTTCTTTAATGTATTTTTACTTACAGTAAGTACTTTATACCACTGTGTATAATACCACAATACAACAATACTATAACATTACAATGTACATGTGCGTAGAGCGCATGTTAGCGTGTGTGTATGCGTGTGTGTGCCTGTGTGTGTGTGCGCGTGTGTGTGTGTCTTTTCATAGTCTGCGTTGTTCCATAAAGTGTAGTTGTATCTGTTTATCTGTTTTCAGTGTGCTGCTGTATCATAGCTTTTTTCTGTGGCCTGCTCTTCGTCCAGCGCTCTGGGAACTACTTTGTCACCATGTTTGATGACTACTCCGCTGGTCTGCCACTCACTGTCGTGGTCATCCTAGAGAATGTGTCGGTGGCCTGGATCTACTGCACCAAGAGGTACAGGATGGCGTCTCCCCAGAGAGCCGCATAGTGTGAGAGGTAGCTTTGAAAAGTGAACACACTGATCATCACTGATATTGCAATGTGTGTTTTCATATGATTTAAGAGGAAAGTTGGATAAGAGGGTGAAGAGAAAGAGTCAAGGAACATGTGAATACTGTAAACTGAAGGATTTGTCTGGATCTATTTTGAACCCACCTGTATGTGTGTGTCAGGTTTATGCAGGACCTGGAGGATATGTTGGGTTTCCGGCCCCATGCCTTCTATTTCTACATGTGGAAGTACGTCTCCCCTTGTTGTCTCATCGTTCTCATTATGGCTACTGTCATTGAGATGGCCATCAGCCCGCCAGGGTACAATGCATGGGTGGAGGAACTGGTCAGTCAACCTGTTGGAAAACAGTGAAAAGTTTCATATAGACACTTGACATTTTGTGTACTAGCCTTGTTACAGAGTTTGAAGTCAGCACCAGGAGTATTTATTTTTCACCTTATTTCCTTTGTTTCTCTCTATAGGCTCCGGAGCGTTTCCAGAGCTACCCTCCCTGGGCATTGGCCATGTGCTTCTCCTCATTGTGGTGGCCATGTGCTTCTCCTCATCGTGGTGGCCATGCTTCCTCTCCCCATCGTATTCATCGCCCGCAACTTCAACCTGATGTCTGATGGCTCCAACAAGTTGTCCGTCTCCTACCGCAAGAGCATGATGAAGGACATCTCCAACCTGGAGGAGGTGGACGAGATGCACTTCATCCTGGGCAAGAACCCAAGAGAGACACCTTTGCCCAAGCCCCCGTCCCAAGCCTACCTAGTCCCCCCAGGCACCATCAATCAATCAATCAATTTTATTTTATATAGCCCTTCGTACATCAGCTAATATCTCGAAGTGCTGTACAGAAACCCAGCCTAAAACCCCAAACAGCTAGTAATGCAGGTGTAGAAGCACGGTGGCTAGGAAAAACTCCCTAGAAAGGCCAAAACCTAGGAAGAAACCTAGAGAGGAACCAGGCTATGAGGGGTGGCCAGTCCTCTTCTGGCTGTGCCGGGTGGAGATTATAACAGAACTATGCCAAGATGTTCAAAAATGTTCATAAGTGACAAGCATGGTCAAATAATAATCATGAATAATTTTCAGTTGGCTTTTCATAGCCGATCATCAAGAGTTGAAAAACAACAGGTCTGGGACAGGTGGCGGTTCCATAACCGCAGGCAGAACAGCTGAAACTGGAATAGCAGCAAGGCCAGGCGGACTGGGGACAGCAAGGAGTCACCACGGGCGGCAGTCCCGACGCATGGTCCTAGGGCCCAGGTCCTCCGAGAGAAAGAAAGAGAGAAGGAGAAAATTAGAGAGAGCCAAGATTTTCAAAATGTTCATAAATGACAAGCATGGTCACATAATAATCAGGAATAAATCTCAGTTGGCTTTTCATAGCCGATCATTAAGAGTTGAAAACAGCAGGTCTGGGACAGGTAGGGGTTCCATAACCGCAGGCAGAACAGTTGAAACTGGAATAGCAGCAAGGCCAGGCGGACTGGGGACAGCAAGGAGTCACCACGGCCGGTAGTCCCGACGTATGGTCCTAGGGCTCAGGTCCTCCGAGAGAAAGAAAGAGAGAAGGAGAAAATTAGAGAGAGCCAAGATTTTCAAAATGTTCATAAATGACAAGCATGGTCAAATAATAATCAGGAATAAATCTCAGTTGGCTTTTCATAGCCGATCATTAAGAGTTGAAAACAGCAGGTCTGGGACAGGTAGGGGTTCCGTAACCGCAGGCAGAACAGTTGAAACTGGAATAGCAGCAAGGCCAGGCGGACTGGGGACAGCAAGGTGTCATCATGCCCGGTAGTCCTGACGTATGGTCCTAGGGCTCAGGTTCTCAGAGAGAAAGAGAGAACGAGAGAATTAGAGAGAGCATACTTAAATTCACACAGGACACTGGATAAGACAGGAGAAGTACTCCAGGTAACCAACTGACCCTAGCCCCCCGACACATAAACTACTGCAGCATAAATACTGGAGGCTGAGACAGGAGCGGTCAGGAGACACTGTGGCCCCATCCGAAGAAACCCCCGGACAGGGCCAAACAGGAAGGATATAACCCCACCCACTTTGCCAAAGCACAGCCCCCGCACCACTAGAGGGAAATCCTCAACCACCAACTTACAATCCTGAGACAAGGCCGAGTATAGCCCACAAAGGTCTCCACCACAGCACAAACCAAGGGGGGGCGCCAACCCAGACAGGAAGATCACGTCAGTAACTCAACCCACTCAAGTGACGCACCCCTCCTAGGGACGGCATGAAAGAGCACCAGCAAGCCAGTGACTCAGCCCCTGTAACAGGGTTAGAGGCAGAGAATCCCAGTGGAGAGAGGGGAACCGGCCTGGCAGAGACAGCAAGGGCGGTTCGTTGCTCCAGAGCCTTTCCGTTCACCTTCACACTCCTGGGCCAGACTACACTCAATCATATGACCTACTGAAGAGATAAGTCTTCAGTAAAGACTTAAAGGTTGAGACCGAATCTGCATCTCTCACATGGGTAGGCAGACTGTTCCATAAAAATGGAGATCTATAGGAGAAAGCCCTGCCTCCCGCTGTTTGCTTAGAAATTCTAGGGACAATTAGGAGGCCTGCGTCTTGTGACCGTAGCGTACGTATTGGTATGTACGGCAGGACCAACTCGGAAAGATAGGTAGGAGCAAGCCCATGTAACGCTTTATAGGTTAACAGTAAAACCTTGAAATCAGCCCTTGCCTTAACAGGAAGCCAGTGTAGGGAAGCTAGCACTGGAGTAATATGATCAAATTTCTTGGTTCTAGTCAGGATTCTAGCAGCCGTATTTAGCACTAACTGAAGTTTATTTAGTGCTTTATCCGGGTAGCCGGAAAGTAGAGCATTGCAGTAGTCTAACCTAGAAGTAACAAATGCATGGATTAATTTTTCTGCATCATTTTTGGACAGAAAATTTCTGATTTTTGCAATGTTACGTAGATGGAAAAAAGCTGTCCTTGAAACAGTCTTGATATGTTCGTCAAAAGAGAGATCAGGGTCAAGAGTAACGCCGAGGTCCTTCACAGTTTTATTTGAGACGACTTTACAACCATCAAGATGAAATGTCAGATTTAACAGAAGATCTCTTTGTTTCTTGGGACCTAGAACAAGCATCTCTGTTTTGTCCGAGTTTAAAAGTAGAAAGTTTTCAGCCATCCACTTCCTTATGTCTGAAACACAGGCTTCTAGCGAGGGCAATTTTGGGGCTTCACCATGTTTCATTGAAATGTACAGCTGTGTGTCATCCGCATAGCAGTGAAAGTTAACATTATGTTTTCGAATAACATCCCCAAGAGGTAAAATATATAGTGAAAATAACC